>NC_069499.1:1173659699-1173959699 GCF_027579735.1 Bombina bombina | reverse complement strand
ATCGGAATTAAGGTAGGAATATTCTGATTGGCTGATGGAATCAGCCAATCAGATTCAAGTTCAATCCGATTGGCTGATCCAATCAGCCAATCAGATTGAGCTTGCATTCTATTGGCTGTTCCGATCAGCCAATAGAATGCGAGCTTAATCTGATTGGCTGATTGGATCAGCCAATCGGATTGAACTTGAATCTGATTGGCTGATTCCATCAGCCAATCAGAATATTCCTACCTTAATTCCGATTGGCTGATAGAATCCTATCAGCCAATCGGAATTCGAGGGACGCCATCTTGGATGACGTCATTTAAAGGAACCGTCATTCGTCGTTAGTCCGTCGGTGAAGAAGGATGGCTCCGCGTCGGCTGGAAGATGATGGCTCCGGAAGAAAGAAGATTGAAGATGTTGCTTCATAGAAGACTTCATCCCGATAATGGACTTCTTCAGCCGCCGCTTGGATCCAGACTTCAGCCCGATGATGGATTTCTTCAGCCGCTGCTTGGATCCAGACTTCAGCCCGAGGATGGACGTCACTCTTCAGCCCCCCGCTTGGGCTTGGATCAACACTTCGGACCCTCTTCTGGACTGATCGGTGAACCTGGCATGGTGAAGACAAGGTAGGGAGATCTTCAGGGGTTTAGTGTTAGGTTTATTTAAGGGGGGTTTGGGTTAGATTAGGGGTATGTGGGTGGTGGGTTGTAATGTTGGGGGAGGTATTGTATGTGTTTTTTTTACAGGCAAAAGAGCTGAATTCTTTGGGGCATGCCCCGGGATAATAGCAAACACTGCTGTCAGCAGTAGTATATAGTATCAAAATGTAGTTAATAATGCCCTTTAAATTAGCTCATAGAAAGCATATAGAAAGGGGGATAATTAAGCACAACCTTATATATATACTCTAAACAGTGTGTGAAGCATAGAGATAAAATTATCCTAGAGCAAATATATATGATATCAGAAATAAAAACTGGGCAATTCAGTATAATTAGACAAGCTGGAATGGAGTAAAAAGCTGAAATAGAGCCACAGTCACTTGTAACCAATTCCTATATGTGCACTGGTTGAAGTTTCTAACATATATAGATCGTCTATATACGTTAGAAACTTCAACCAGTGCACATATAGGAATTTATTTCAGCTTTTTACTCCGCTCCAGCTTGTCTAATTATACTGAATTGCCCATAATTACACATAATCTAATAACCCTATCAAAATAAAAAAAAAACTAGCCTAACCTAAACTACCAATAGCCCTTAAAAGGGCCTTTTGCGGGGCATTGCCCCCAAGAAATAAGCTCCCCATTGCCCTGAAAAGGGCATTTGGATGGGCATTGCCCAATACACCCTTAAAAAATCCTAACACTAACCCCCAAAGATCCACTTACCGGGAGAAGTCTTCATCCAAGCGGCAAGATGTCCTCAAGGAAGCCGGCAGAAGTGGTCCTCCAGACAGGCAGAAGTCTTCACCCAGACGGCATCTTCTATCTTCATCCTTCCGACGCAGAGCGGGTCCATCTTCAAGACATCCGGCGTGGAGCATCCTCTTCCAACGACAACTACCCGACGAATGAAGGTACCTTTAAATGATGTCATCCAAGATGGCATCCCTTAGATTCCAATTGGCTGATAGAATTCTATCAGTAAATCGGAATTAAGGTTGAAAAAATCCTATTGGCTGATGCAATCAGCCAATAGGATTGAAGGATTGATCCAATCAGCCAATAGGATTGAGCTCACATTCTATTGGCTGTTCCAAAATAAATAGGGCTATTAGATTAGCTGTAATTAGTTAAAATATCTTGGATTTGTTTTTTATTTTCTGTAATTTAGTGTGTTTTTTTTGTAATTTAGCTAATTGTATTTAATTTATTTAATTGTATTAAATTTAGGTAAGTTATTTAATTGTAGTGTAGTGTTAGGTGTTAGTGTAAGTTAGGTTTTATTTTACAGGTAAATTTGTATTTATTGTAGCTAGGTAGCTATTAAATAGTTAATAACTATTTAGTAACTATTCTACCTAGTTAAAATAAATACAAACTTGGCTGTAAAATAAAAATAAACCCTAAGCTAGATACAATGTAACTATTAGTTATATTGTAGCAAGTTTAGGGTTTATTTTATAGGTAAGTATTTAGTTTTAAATAGCAATAATTTAGGTAATGATAGTAATTTTATTTAGATTTATTTAAATTATATTTAAATTAGGGGGTGTTAGGGTTAGGGTTAAACTTAGGTTTAAAGGGTTAATACATTTAAAATAGTGGCGGCGACGTTAGGGACGGCAGATTAGTGGTTAATAAGTATAATGTAGGTGGCGGCGATGTTAGGGGCGGCAGATTAGGGGTTAATAATATTTAACTAGTGTTTGCGAGGCGGGAGTGCGGCGGTTTAGGGGTTAATATGTTTATTATAGTGGCGGCGATGTCCTGAGCGGCAGATTAGGGGTTAATAATTTTATTTTAGTGTTTGCGATGCGGGAGGGCCTCGGTTTAGGGGTTAATAGGTAGTTTATGGGTGTTAGTGTACTTTTTAGCACTTTAGTTATGAGTTTTATGCTACAGCTTTGTAGCGTAAAACTCTTAACTACTGACTTTAAAATGCGTTAGGAATCTTGGCGGTAGTGGGTGTACCGCTCACTTTTTGGCCTCCCAGGACAAACTCGTAATACCGGCGCTATGCAAGTCCCTTAGAAAAAAGAATATACGCAATTTACGTAAGTTGATTTGCGGTAAGGCCAAAAAAGTGTGCGGTACACATATACCTGCAAGACTCGTAATACCAGTGGGCATAAAAAAGCAGCGTTAGGACCTGATAACGCTGCTTTTTTACCTTAACGCAAAACTCGTAATCTAGCCGAATGTAAGTAAATACTTTACCATTTGACTACATCCAGGTGAACTGGTTTTGCAGCACTGCAGCACCTGTATAAACCATCATTTAAAAACAGTAAAGTCAGAATTAAACTTTCAGATAGATCATGCTATTTTAAGCAACTTTCCATTTTACTTATATTATCTAATTAGCTTCATTCTCTAGGTAGTCTTTGTTGAAAGGCATCCGTAGGTAGGCTCAGGAGCAGCACTACTGGGAGCTGGCTGCTGATTGGTGACTGCACATATATGTTTCTTCTCATTGGCTCCCCCAAATGTGTTAGCTCATGGTAGTGCATTGGTGCTCCTTCTACAAAGGATACCAAGAGAATGAATCAAGTGTTACAACAGAAATAAATTGCAAAATTGTTTTAATTGTATCCTCTATCTCACTGGGTTTCCAACCTGGCTAGATTTTCAGGATTACCTTGGGGGAGAGCAGGTAAAATAACTATGTTTACTAATCAGCTGATTGTTTCACCTGTGTTCCTGTTCATTTATTATCAAAATCTGCTCTGTTAGAGAGGCCTGAGGACAGGTTAGAAAACAAGTTCTCTATCTGAATCATGAAAGAAAAGTTTTTGGGTTTCATGTCCCTTTAAGGCAAGCAAAAGTACAAGAATATGCTCTGCTTACCTTCACCTTTAATTAAATTTAAAGGGACATGAAGCTCCAAAAAAAAATTAGGATTCTGATAGGATACACAATTTTAAACAACTTTCCAATTTATTCACATCAAATTTACTTCATTTTCTTGGTATCCATTGTTGAAACATCAGCAATACCCTACTGGGAGCTAGTGGAACACATCATCTGAGGCAATCCCAAGAGGCATATATGTGCAGCCACCAATCACCAGCTAGCTCCCAGTAGTGCATTGCTTTTCCTGAGCATACCTAGGTATGCGTTTCAACAAAGGATAACAAGAGAATGAAGCAACTTATATAATAGAAGTACATTGGAAAGATATTTAAAGTTTAAAATATATTTGTTTCCCTTTTTTGGAGGGGGGGGATTGTAATTCATTTGGAAATAGATAGAATAAAAATAAAAATAATAGAATCACACTTTAAATATGTTAAAAAGATTGTAAATTAGAAACAATCAGGTTCAGGTAACAAAAGCTGTGAATCGTGGAACCTGTTTACACTAAGTTAGGCAAAGTAGCGATACAGAGAAAGAACATCTTGAAAATACCCTTCCTGCCCATCTGTGTGAAAGAGGAAGCACAGGAATCTTCATTAGAGATTTATGTTGACATTCTTTTTATTTTGTTCCATTATTACCTTTTCAATACAAGTAATACATCTTATAGATTATTTACCAATATTCAACTGTTGTATTTTGAATATAATAACAGAAACTTCAAGAAGTTAACAACGTTAGTAGATTGATCGTCCCTTTATGAGTCTTTTTGTATCGACCACGACTGGTTGTTTGAGAAATATATAGAAGCTTCTTGCGTCTTTCAGAGCTCTTACAGTCACAAAGTCACACAGGGGGATATACGTATCAAGCTGTCAACCGCAAATACGTCGGAATTACGCAGAGTAATTGTTGCGAGCTTGATCCGACCTAATTATCAAAACCTACAGACCGGCAAATGTTGAAATTTGTGACATAACATACGATCCACCGGTCTCAATCCGACGCAGATCGATGCTTACGTCATTACAGATGTTCCGAATACACATTTGGCTCTATCTGACACTTTTTCAAAGTTATCGAATTTCTAACAGGTACGATCGCGGCTATTCCGGCCCAGTGTACCTGTTTTTCAATCCGCCACCCTGGAGGCTGCGGATGCCATAGGAATCAATGGGATTCTGAAAGCACCGAAAGCTTATGTTCAATGCTGCCAGATATCCCATTGATTTATATGGTAGAAAACATGTAACGTTCACACCTAAAACCCTAACATAAGCCCCGAGTCTAAATACCCCAAATCTGTCGCCCGACCCCGCCGCAACCTAAATAAATGTATTAACCCCTATTCCGCTGCTTCCCGACCCCGCCGCAACCTGAATAAAAGTATTAACCCCTAAACCTCTGGCCTCCCACATCACTACCACTAACTAAACCTATTAACCCCTAAACCGTCAGCCCCCCACATCGCCATAAACTAAATTAAGCTATTAACCCCTAAACCTAACAACCCGCTAACTAAATTAAAATTACAACATCCCTATCTTAAAATAAATTAAAACTTACCTGTAGAAATAAATTAAACTAATTTTAAACTATTAATTAACCTACCCTAACTTTTATACTTCAATTAAATTAAACTAGCAATTAAATAAACTAAATTACATATTATAAAAACCTAACCCTACTAAAATTATTTAAATATACTATTAAACCTTATTAAAATTACTAAATTACAAAAAACCCCACTAAGTTACAAAAACAAACACTAAATTACGAAAAATAGAAAACCACATTATCAAAAATAAAAAAAAATTACACCTAATCTAATAGCCCTATCAAAATAAAAAAGCCCCCCAAAATGAAGAAAACCCTAGCCTACAATAAACTACCAATGGCCCTTAAAAGGGCCTTTTGTGGGGCATTGCCCCAAAGAAATCAGCTCTTTTACCTGTAAAAAAAAAAAGTCTTCATCCAGGCAGCTTCTTCGATCTTCATCCAGCTGGCAAAGTCCTCATCCAGGCAGCAAGAAGTCTTCATCCAGACGGCATCTTCTATCTTCATCCATCCGGCGTGGAGCGGGTCCATCCTGAAGACATCCGGCGCGGAACATCCTCTTCATACTGTCGCCGCCGTAAACTGGAACTTCAATGCAAGTGACATCATCCAAGATGGCGTCCCTTACATTCCTATTGGCTGAAAGATTTCAATCAGCCAATAGGATTAGAGCTGCTAAAATCCTATTGGCTGTTCCAATCAGCCAATAGAATTTGAGCAGCGCTCTCATTCTATTGACTGTTCCAATCAGCCAATAGGATGAGAGCTTAATAGGAATGCAAGGGAGACCATCTTGGATGACGTCACTTGCATTAAATTCCAGTTTACAGCGGCGACTGTATGAAGAGGATGCTCCGCGCCCGATGTCTTCAGGATGGACCCGCTCCGCGCCGGATGGATGAAGATAGAAGATGCCGTCTGGATGAAGACTTCTTATCACCTGGTTGAGGACTTTGCTGGCTGGAAAAAGATGGAAGAGGCCGCCTGGATGAAGACTTCTTGCCGGCTGGATGGATCATTCAAGTGGGACTTCAATAAATGTAAGTGGATCGTTGGGGGTTAGTGTTAGGTTTATTTAAGGATTTTTTGGGTGGGTTTTATTTTTAGATTAGGGTCTGGGCATGTAAAAGAGCTAAATGCCCTTTTAAGGGCAATGCCCATACATTTGCCATTTTCAGGGCAATGGGGAGCTTATTTTTTTTTAGATAGTTATTTTATTTGGGGGGGTTGGTTGGTTGTGGGGGTGGTGGGTTTTACTGTTGGGGGGGTGTTTGTATTTTTTTACAGGTAAAAGAGCTTAATTCTTTGGGGCAATGCCCCACAAAAGGCCCTTTTAAGGGCCATTGGTAGTTTACTGTAGGTTAGGGTTTTTTTTATTTTAGGGGGCTTTTTTATTTTGATAGGGTTATTAGATTAGGTGTAATTCTTTTTTTATTTTTGGTAATGTGTATTTCTATATTGTATAATTTAGTGTTTTTTATTTTTTGTAATTTAGTCATTTGTAATAAGGTTTAATAGTAGATTTAAATAATTTTAGTAGGGTTAGGTTTTTTTAATATGTAATTTAGTTTATTTCATTGCTAATTTAATTTAATTGTAGGATAATAGTTAGGGAAGGTTAATAAATAGTTTAAAAATAGTTTATTTTAATTCTACAGGTAAGTTTTAATTTATTTTAAGATAGGGATGTGGTATTTTAATTTAAAGTTAGCGGGTTGTTAGGTTTAGGGGTTAATAGCTTATTTAGTTTATGGTGATGTGGGGGGCTGGCGGTTTAGGGGTTAATAAGTTTAGTTAGTGGTAGTGATGTGGGAGGCCAGAGGTTTAGGGGTTAATACATTTATTTAGTGGCGGTGGGGTCGGGGAGCAGCGGGATAGGGGTTAATAACTTTATTTATGTTGCGGCGGGGTCGGGGAGCAGTGGTATAGGGGTTAATAAATTTATTCATGTTGCGGCGGTATAGGGGTTAAACATTTTAGTATAGTGGCGGCGTTTAGTGACAGGGTATAAATAAAGTTGGTAAAAACCCGAATAGACGCGAGATCGATGACTGCTAGTTAGCAACAGTCTGATGCTCATCGCCCCGTACTTGGTGCGCGTCTTTTTGTCAGCTTTTTTTTATAAATATGGAGAGCGTATTGAGATCTGCGGCCGCAATGTTAGGTGAGCGTATTGGTGCTAGCGAATGCAACAAAGTTGCCGGCTTGATAGATATCCCCCAAATAGTGTAACATTGAGTTCTTGTAGTCCATAAATGAAGATGTATTTCCTCTACTTATTATAGAAACATTTTACCTATTTTTTAAACTTAAATATTAAATCACATAAACAATTGAACTGTTAAAATGTGGTCAGCGTTTGAGTTTAAAGAGTCTAATGATCATTTCCTTTTTTGGGGGGGTACAGTGATTCTGGTATATAAGTTTTCTATAATACTATACCCTCCGTGTTCCTGTTTCTCATCTCATGTTGAATTATACATAATCCAATAGAACCATATTTTATGGAATTGGTCCATATCTCCCTGAATCCAGGCCTCCCTCTCAATCATACTATATACGTCTTGTATCTTATCTAGAACTTCCTGCCAAGCAGATGGACCTGTCTTCCAATGCCCGCTATGCAGACTCTGGTAGCAGTACATAAGATTTTAATAAACTTATTCGTTGTTGAATTTAACTGAGGAATCCCCTGTTTCAAAAGTGCCTGAGGGATGGTGAGGGTTATAGGTTCCTCTAGTGCCCTACCTAGTAAATTATTCAGTTGGTTCCATATGTCTCTTATTTTATTGCAATCCCATCACATATGTCTATAAGAACCCCACAACCTCTATAACATAGTTTAGAATGGGTGTTTGAATAGTGGGATGGGATGAATACTGTTTTTATGTAGTTTTCCCTAAGATCTGCGCTTATCAATCCTCTACAGGAGTCATATAATATTTGGTCCCACTCTTTTTTTGTAAAAGAGATCTCCGTGTCCTCCTCCCATTTTATGAATATAGTAGATTTAGTGGTATGTTTGTTGTCTTGGAGGGCTGAATATAATTTGGAGATAATATGTTTCCCTCTGGAAGGGTTTTTACATATACTCTGTAAAGTTGTGTTTGGGGTTTTACCTTGAGTAATATCTTACTTATTGAGTGCAGAGGAAATTTGTAGGTAGAGGAACCAGTGTAATTTTTGTGGGTGTAGTCTTTCCTGCAACTAATTACAAGTTAATATATCATTTTTTTACGAGGCCATTTACCTATTTGTCCTTGTATATCCCTTGGCAATATATATCTGATGGGTCTAATCCATGTTTTTGACAGGATCATCTCTGAGGATCTAGTGCACGCTTTCGAGATTGCTATCATATCTATAGTTGTGGGTAGTCTAAAGGTACCATGGTCATTGTTACCTTTCAAGTTCCATAATAAGTCATCTGAGTTCCCACCCCCATATAAGTCTGTCTCAATTTTTGTCCATAAGATCTTTTGTGATTGTTTGTGCAAAAGTGAGGCCTGGGCTACTCTAGCTGCCTGGTAATAATCAAACAGATTTGGAAAGCCCATTCCTCCTATCTGTCTATGTCTGGCTAAAATGCACAAGGCTATTCTTGCTTTCCTATCCCCTCTAAGAAAGGACAAAAGCTCTGACTGCATTTTTTGTAATTCTACTGAAGGTATTCTAATCAGGAGGGCTCTAAAAATGTATAACATTCTAGGGAGCACGTTCATTTTGATAGCCGAAAGGTGACCATACCAGGAAAAAGTGCCCTTCTTTCATTTCCCAAGATCTCTTCTGATAGATTTGTAAAGTGGGATATTATTCAATCTATAGAGTTTTTCATAAAAATCTGAGATTTTTGACCCACGTTATGTCAAAGTTAATCTCTATTAATTATTATTATTATCATTTATTTGTATAGCGCTGCCATATTCCGTAGTGCTGAGACAATGATAAGGGTATAAAATGACAAGGATTTGTGATAAAATACAAAACATAACAAAACTAAACAAATCTAGTAAAGGAGGAAGAGGGTCCTGCTCCGGAGAGCTCACAGTCTACAGGTTTAGGGTGCAGAGACATAAGGTTGTAGTTGCAGCAGTAAGTAAGGCAGTTCATGTTACATCATGTATTAGTTTGATTTGGATGAGGAATAGAGGAGAGATGGTAAGCCTGTCTGAATAGGTGGGTTTTCAAGGAGCGTCTGAAGCTATACAAGGTTGGAGACAGGCTTATGGAGCGGGGTAGAGAGTTCCAGAGGACAGGAGCAGCATGTGCAAAGTCTTGGAGGCAGGAGTGGGATGTAGAGATAACAGGAGTGGAGAGACGTAGGTCAGAGATTGATCGAAGAGGACGGAATTGGGAATATTCAAGATGAGAGAGGAAATATAGTTGGGAGTTAGACTGTTGAGTGCTTTGTAAGTTAGGGTTAATATTTGAAATTGTATTCTGGAGTGTATGGGGAGCCAGTGTAGAGACTGGCAGAGCGAAGCAGCTGATGTAGATCGGGGACTTAGGTGGATGAGTCTAGCATAAGCATTCATAATAGATTGGAGGGCAGAGATGCGGTGTTTTGGAAGGCCATTTAGGAGTAGATTGCAATAATCAATGCATGACAAAATGAGGGAATGAATAAGTATTTTTGTAAGTTTTGTAACTATTTTGAATAGTTTTTTAAGTAAGGAAGGGACGAATTCTGGAAATGTTGCGTAGGTGTGAATGGCAGGATTTGGTAAGTGCTTGTATATGTGGGTTGAATGTGAGTTCTGAGTCTAGTGTGACCCCAAGACAGTGGACCTTGTGTGAGGTGTTAAGAATAGAGTCTCCAACCGTCAGAGAAATGTCAGGTGTTGGATGTCTCGAAGAGGGGGAAATAAGAAGCAGCTCAGTTTTGGACAGATTTAGTTGGAGGTAGTGTGAAGACATCCAAGAGTAAATTGCAGAGAGGCAGTTGGAAATCTGGTTGAGTAAAGAGGGAGAGATATCAGGAGAGGAAAAGTGGATTTGGGTATCATCAGCATATAAGTGGTACTGGAATCCAAAGGAGGCTATAAGTTTTCCAAGGGAGGATGTATAGAGAGAGTAAAGCAAGGGGCCCAAGACAGAGCCTTGCGGTACTCCAACTGAGAGAAGCATGATAGGATCACAAGATATGTTGTTAAAGGAAACCGAAAATGAGAGGTTTGAGAGGTATGAGCAAACCAGGAGAGGGCTGTGTCTCTGATGCCAAATGAATGTAGTATTTTTATGTCAAGAAGAATTAGTAAGGAGCAGTGGCATTTTGCTTTAGCTGATAACAGGTCATTTGTTACTTTAGCAAGAGCGGTTTCTGTTAAGTATTTAGGGCGGAAACCAGATTGTAGTAGATCAAGAATGGAGTTAGTTGTGAGCAATTAGTCAATAGTTAGAAGGCGGGGAGGGGTCAAGCAAGGGCTTTTTTAGGATTGGTATGATTGACGAATGCTTGAATGTATCAGGAAATGTGCCAGCGGTGAGAGATTGGTTTAAAGGGACACTGAACCCAAATTCTTTCTTCTGTGATTCAGATAGAGCATGACATTTTAAGCAACTTTCTAATTTACTCATATTATCACATTTTCTTCATTCTCTTGGTATCTTTATTTTAAATGCAAAAATGTAAGTTTAGATGCCGGTCCATTTTTGGTGAACAACCTGGGTTGTCCTTGCTGATTGGTGGATAAATTCATCGACCAATAAAAAAGTGCTATCAAGAGTTCTGAACCCAAAAAAAAAGCTTAGATGCCTTCTTTTTCAACTAAAGATAGCAAGAGAACGAAGAAAACATGATAATAGGAGTAAATTAGAAAGTTGCTTAAAATTGCATGATCTATCTGAATCATAAAAGAAGAAATGTGGGTTTAGTGTCCCTTTAAGAGATGAGCTAGGGTAGGGGTTAGTAAAGCAGAGAGAGAGGGACGAAGTTGTGAAGGAACAGGGTCAAGTGGGCAGGTTGTGAGATGAGCTAAGGATAGGAGTACAGAGACTTCTTCCTCTGTTACAGGAGGGAAGTCGCATAGAGTTTTGTTAATAGAAGGGGTGGGTAGGAATGCTGGGTTTGAGGGGTGTGAGGTGTAGATATCTTTTCTAATGGTGTCAATTTTATTTTTGAAGTGATCAGCAATAATCTGAGCAGTGAGGTTGGTAGTGGGCGGGGACGCAGACGGACATAGAAGAGAGTTCAAGCTTGAGATTGAGAACAGCTTTCTGGGGTTGGATGCGTGAGATGACACAAGGGAGGAGAAATAGACTTGTTTGGCCAGGCTGAGCGCAGAGTTGTAGGACTTAAGTATGAATTTATAATGCCGAAAATCAGCACATGTGCGTGATTTCCTCCACTGCCGTTCAGCAGGCCGTGAACATCACTGAAGATATCTGGTCTGTTTGGTGTGCCACGGTTCCCGTAGAATGATTGATGTACGGCGAACAGTGGAGGGTGCAGCTTTGTCAAGTGTTGATTTTAGTGCCGAATTATACTGTAAAGCCATGAGGTTTGGGCAATAGAGGAATGAAATCTCGGAGAGCAGAGGATTCAGTTGAGTGGAAAAGTCTGTGAAATCCAAGTCATTTAAATTCCTGTAAGGTAGCAGTTTCTTGGGGCTTGCAAAGATTTAGAAGGTAGAGTAAGATAGAAAGTTAGTAGATGGTGGTCAGAGAGAGGAAAGGGGAAGTTAAGGAAGTTGGAAACGGCACAGATATTAGTGAAGACCAGGTCTATGGAGTTGCCTTCACAGTGGGTTGGAGATGTTGTCCACTGGGACAGGCCAAAAGAGGTGGTAAGGGATAGAAGTTTAGAGGCTGCAGGCATGTTAGGATTATCAACTGGTATGTTGAAGTCCCCTAAGATGAGAGAAGGGACATTGGAAGAGAGAAAATGTGGAGGCCAGACTTCAAAGTGGTTCAGAAATTATGATGATGGGCAAGGGGGCTGATAGATACCTGCAACACGAAGAGCTAAATGGGAGAAGAGGCGAATAGCATGAACTTCAAAAGATGAAAAGGAAAGAGAGGGGGTGAAGGAATGCAGTGAAAGGTACTGTGTGGAGACAGGAGAATTCCTACTTCCCCTCCTTGTTTGTCTCCTGGCCTGGGAGTGTGACTGAAGTGCATGCGGCCATAGGACAGAGAGGCTACAGTATTTGTGTTAGAGGAGGAAAGCCAAGTTTCAGTGAGGGCTAACAGGTTAAGTGAACGTGAAATAAATGGATCGTGAATAGATATAAGCTTATTGCATACAGAGCGTGCATTCCAAAGGACACAGGGGAATTGGGGTGTACTAACAGAGGTGCAGTTAATGAGGTTTAGAGGGTTACGTGGGCAAGGTGTATGAGGTGTCATTTGGGGTAGTGAGCTGATGCAGAGGGTGGACCTGGGTTAGGTGAGACATCCCCAGATGCAAGAAGAAGAAAGATGGTGAGTGAAAGGAAATGATAATGTGTCTTATGTGAGTGTTTAAGTTTAGGATCAGTGAAGCATGGCTGGCTGAGTGATGTGAAATAAGAATAGAGTTCATGTGTGTTGTAGAGGGGGTAAGGTAGAAGAAAAGGAGAAATATGAATTGTCTGAGTGCTGTTTGTGAAAGGAAGAGCTGTGACATTAAGCAGAAGGGAGAACAAGGTTAATGCAGACATTAGAAAGTGTAGCAGTTAATTTGGGTGATTTGAAAGTACTTATTTCTATTGTCCACTCCTTTGTCTAACTCCCTCGTTATAACTCTCTACACTTATGAACTAGCACACTTAGAGAACTGCACATGCTACACTGATCTAACAAGCTAGCTTGATGTAACAAGCTTGATGTAATTTTTTGGTATGAGGGGGAGTAGCTAAAGTTAATGCTTCACACTTATCAATATTAATTTTATACCCTGAGATTTCTGAGAAGTCTTGTAGGATTTGATATAGATTAGTTAGGAAGTATAATGGGTTAGTCAATGTTAATAGGCTATCATCTGCAAAAAATGACAGTTTGTATTCTGAATCTTTAATTTTTATCCCTCGAATTTTGGTGGAATGTCTTATACAGGAAGCCAGTGGCTCTATGCATAGAATCCTACCGCGCTTATTGTGGCTGCTGCAGTGGAGTAGATACCCTTAACTGCCTGCACAAACGAACCTCCAAATCCCATTTTTGACATCACTTCAAACATATATGTCCAGTCAATTCTATCAAACGCCTTCTCCGCATCCAGAGATAGAAGCAGAGAAGGCGTTCCTGCCTCCTTCAAGTATTCAGTCAGATCTATTATTCTGCGTATGTTGTCAGGGACTTCCCTATCCTAGATAAATACCACTTGGTCTGGGTGTATTAGATTAGGAAGTATTGTTTTGAGTCTATTGGCTAACATTTTTGTTAGAATTTTAAGGACTTGGTTAATCAATTCAATTGGCCTATAACTCTGGCATAAAATTGGGTTTTTCCCTGGTTTAAGTATAACTATAATTTTGGCCCTGAGAATATATGTAGGGATTTCAACCCCCTGCATAACATCATTAAAGAATTTCCTCAAGTGTGGTATTAATGTTGTTTTGAACAATTTGTAATATTCACTAGGCAGAGCATCCAGTCCTGCAGCTTTACCTGGCTTTAAGTCTTTAATCACATTAAGGATTTCCTGAGTTGAAATCTCTGCATTTAAAGCTTCCTTATCTGTAAGACTAATGGTATTGAGTTTGGCTTTTTGTAAAAACTGCAGTAAGATCAGTTGTGTCTGTGTCGCTTTTTTAACTTTTTGTCCGTCATAAAGGGTTTCATAATATGTTGCAAAGTGTCTGAAATATCTCTTGGAAGTTTGAGTGCCGTCATGTATTTGTATTTTAGGAATAGAGTATGTTTTTATCCTATCTCTTAATTTGTTTGCTAAATATCTGTCAGGCTTATTGGAATATAAAAAATAATTGAATTTTAACTTCTGAATAGACCTCATTGCAGAGTCATTTAGAATTTTTGTTAGTAAATTTCTTTTAGTTTGGAGTGTCCTAAAAGTAATATTGGAAAGTGTTTATTTATGGTGTTCTTCAAATGTGTGTATTTCTGTCTGGAGCCGGTCTATCACTTTATTGGTTGTTTTGATCATTCTAGATTTTTCTTTTATCAGTAGCCCCCTGATATATGGCTTATGCGCTGCCCATGAACTGATAGGATTAGTTGTAGTGTTCTTATGTAATTGCCAATATTCTGTCATTATTTCTAGTAGCTTAGTATGGAAAGTTTTATTTTTTAAAATGTTCGGATCAAATGTCCATGATCTTTGTCTTTGGTTGTTGATAATACCCGACATTTCTAACTGAACTATTGAATGGTCAGACTAAACACAGGGATGCATGGATGAGTTAATAATATTCAGAATTAGGATCTGGCTCCCTAAGATATAGTCCAACATAGAATAAGTTTTGTGTGCATGTGAGTAATAGGTATGATCCAACGTGATGCCGTATAGTGTTTACCAGGTGTCCATTAAATTATTTGCCGAGAGTGAGTCTCTGATGGATTTTGAGATTGAGTTTTGTCTGAGTTGTTTGTTTGAAATTTTAGTTTCACCCACTAGGGGGTGAGGAGTCAGAGTAATATTAAAGTCACCTGCCATTATTATTCTATTTTGTGACCATTGTGTTAGATAATGTGAAATCTGGTGGGAAAAGGAGTGTCTTTCATTTGGGGCGTAAACATTACACAGAGTGACCCTGGAGTTTTGTATGCGTCCTTGAGCTATGAGGAATCTACCGTCAGGGTCTTTTATAATCTCCTCAGTCTCAAATTGCTCTTGAATATACTGCTTGATTTCAGCTAGGCTATTGGTAACTGTAGATTGTATGGAGTCTAGTTTTGCCACATTTTTTCAAAGTTCACATTAATGTCTTATTTTGATACTAGATCTTTTATATCTGCTTTAGTAACAGGTGTTAGGTCTTCTATGCAGCCCTTTGAAGTAGAGTCTAAGTCCGAGTCCCCCTCTAGATCTGTTTCCTAAAGGTTCTGGGATTTCCCCCTCCCCACACACCTTTTGAGGGTTTGAAAAATAACGGCTAGATTTAGAGTTTTGTCGGTAACGACCCGCGTATCTAACACTGGCTTTTTTCTGGCCGCACCTTTAAAATAACTCTGGTATTGAGAGTCCACAGAATGGCTGCGTTAGGCTCCAAAAAAGGAGCGTAGAGCATATTTAACGCAACTTCAACTCTCAATACCAGAGTTGCTTACGGACGCGGCCAGCCTCAAAAACGTGCTCATGCACGATTCCCCCATAGGAAACAATGGGGCTGTTTGAGCTGAAAAAAAACCTAACACCTGCAAAAAAGCCGCGTTCAGCTCCTAACGCAGCCCCATTGTTTCCTATGGGGAAACACTTCCTACGTCTGCACCTAACACTCTAACATGTACCCCGAGTCTAAACACCCCTAACCTTACACTTATTAACCCCTATTCTGCCGCCCCCGCTATCGCTGACCCCTGCATATTATTATTAACCCCTAATCTGCCGCTCCGTAAACCGCCGCTACTTACATTATCCCTATGTAACCCTAATCTGCTGTCCCTAACACCGCCGACCCTATATTATATTTATTAACCCCTAATCTGCCGCCCACAACGTCGCCTCCACCTGCCTACACTTATTAACCCCTAATCTGCCGACCAGACCGCACCGCTATTATAATAAAGTTATTAACCCCTAATCAGCCTCACTAACCCTATAATAAATAGTATTAACCCCTAATCTGCCCTCCCTAACATCGCCAACACCTAACTTCAAACATTAACCCCTAATCTGCCGACTGGAGCTCACCGCTATTCTAATAAATGTATTAACCCCTAAAGCTAAGTCTAACCCTAACACTAACACCCCCCTAAGTTAAATATATTTTAAATCTAACGAAATTAATTAACTCTTATTAAATAAATTATTCCTATTTAAAGCTAAATACTTACCTGTGAAATAAATCCTAATATAGCTACAATATAAATTATAATTATATTATAGCTATTTTAGGATTAATATTTATTTTACAGGTAACTTTGTATTTATTTTAACCAGGTACAATAGCTATTAAATAGTTAAGAACTATTTAATAGCTAAAATAGTTAAAATAATTACAAATTTACCTGTAAAATAAATCCTAACCTAAGTTACAATTAAACCTAACACTACACTATCAATAAATTAATTAAATAAAATACCTACAATTACACTTAACACTACACTATCAATAAATGAATTAAATACAATATCTACAAATAAATACAATGAAATAAACTAACTAAAGTACAAAAAATAAAAAAGAACTAAGTTACAAAAAATAAAAAAATATTTACAAACATAAGAAAAATATTACAACAATTTTAAACTAATTACACCTACTCTAAGCCCCCTAATAAAATAACAAAGCCCCCCAAAATAAAAAAATGCCCTACCCTATTCTAATTTACAAAAGTTCAAAGCTCTTTAACCTTAGCAGCCCTGAACAGGGCCCTTTGCGGGGCATGCCCCAAGAAATTCAGCTCTTTTTCCTGTAAAAAAGCACATACAATACCCCCCCCAACATTACAACCCACCACCCACATACCCCTAATCTAACCCAAACCCCCCTTAAATAAACCTAACACTAAGCCCCTGAAGATCTTCCTACCTTATCTTCACCATACCAGGTTCACCGATCGATGCAGAAGAGCTCCTCTGATGTCCTGATCCAAGCCCAAGCAGGGGGCTGAAGATGTCCATGATCCGGCTGAAGTCTTCATCCAAGCGGGAGCTGAAGAGGTCCATGATCCGGCTGAAGTCTTCATCCAAGCGGGAGCTGAAGAGGTCCATGATCCGGCTGAAGTCTTCTATCAACGGCATCTTCAATCTTCTTTCTTCCGGATCCATCTTGTAGACCTCCGACGCGGAACATCCTGCTGGCTCGACGGACTACCGACAAATGAAGGCTCCTTTAAGGGACGTCATCCAAGATGGCGTCCCTCGAATTCCGATTGGCTGATAGGATTCTATCAGCCAATCGGAATTAAGGTATGAAAATTCTGATTGGCTGATGGAATCAGCCAATCAGAATCAAGTTCAATCCGATTGGCCGATCCGATCAGCCAATCAGATTGAGCTCGCATTCTATTGGCTGATCAGAACAGCCAATAGAATGCGAGCTCAATCTGATTGGCTGATCGGATCGGCCAATCGGTTTGAACTTGATTCTGATTGGCTGATTCCATCAGCCAATCAGAATTTGCCTACCTTAATTCCGAGTGGCTGATAGAATCCTATCAGCCAATTGGAATTCGAGGGACGCCATCTTGGATGACGTCCCTTAAAGGAGCCTTCATTCGTCGGTAGTCCGTCGGGCCAGCAGGATGTTCCGCGTCAGAGGTCTACAAGATGGATCCGGAAGAAAGAAGATTGAAGATGCCGTTGATAGAAGACTTCAGCCGGATCATGGACCTCTTCAGCTCCTGCTTGGATGATGACTTCAGCTGGATCATGGACCTCTTCAGCTCCCGCTTGGATGAAGACTTCAGCCGGATCATGGACATCTTCAGCCCCCTGCTTGGGCTTGGATCAGGACATCGGAGGAGCTCTTCTGCATTCGATCAGGTGAACCTGGTATGGTGAAGATAAGGTAGGAAGATCTTCAGGGGCTTAGTGTTAGGTTTATTTAAGGGGGGTTTGGGTTAGATTAGGGGTATGTAGGTGGTGGGTTGTAATGTTGGGGGGGGTATTGTATGTGTTTTTTTACAGGAAAAAGAGCTGAATTTCTTGGGGCATGCCCCTGCAAAGGGCCCTGTTCAGGGCTGGTAAGGTAAAAGAGCTTTGAACTTTTGTAATTTAGAATAGGGTAGGGCATTTTTTATTTTGGGGGGCTTTGTTATTTTATTAGGGGGCTTAGAGTAGGTGTAATTAGTTTAAAATTGTTGTAATATTTTTCTTATGTTTGTAAATATTTTTTTATTTTTTGTAACTTAGTTCTTTTTTATTTTTTGTACTTTAGTTAGTTTATTTCATTGTATTTATTTGTAGATATTGTATTTAATTAATTTATTGATAGTGTAGTGTTAGGTGTAATTGTAGGTAATTGTAGGTATTTTATTTAATTAATTTATTGATAGTGTAGTGTTAGGTTTAATTGTAACTTAGGTTAGGATTTATTTTACAGGTAAATTTGTAATTATTTTAACTATTTTAGCTATTAAATAGTTCTTAACTATTTAATAGCTATTGTACCTGGTTAAAATAAATACAAAGTTACCTGTAAAATAAATATTAATCCTAAAATAGCTATAATATAATTTATATTGTAGCTATATTAGGATTTATTTTACAGGTAAGTATTTAGCTTTAAATAGGAATAATTTATTTAATAAGAGTTAATTAATTTCGTTAGATTTAAATTATATTTAACTTAGGGGGGTGTTAGTGTTAGGGTTAGACTTAGCTTTAGGGGTTAATACATTTATTAGAATAGCGGTGAGCTCCAGTCGGCAGATTAGGGGTTAATGTTTGAAGTTAGGTGTCGGCGATGTTAGGGAGGGCAGATTAGGGGTTAATACTATTTATTATAGGGTTAGTGAGGCGGATTAGGGGTTAATAACTTTATTATAGTAGCGGTGCGGTCCGCTCGGCAGATTAGGGGTTAATAAGTGTAGGCAAGTGGAGGAGACGTTGTGGGGGGCAGATTAGGGGTTAATAAATATAATATAGGGGTCGGCGGTGTTAGGGGCAGCAGATTAGGTGTACATAAGGATAACGTATGTGCTGGTCGGCAGATTAGGGGTTAAAAAAATTTAATCGAGTGTCGGCGATGTGGGGGGACCTCGGTTTAGGGGTACATAGGTAGTTTATGGGTTTTAGTGTACTTTAGAGTACAGTAGTTAAGAGCTTTATGAACCGGCGTTAGCCCAGAAAGCTCTCAACTACTGACTTTTTTCTGCGGCTGGAGAGTTGTCGTTAGAATTCTAACGCTCACTTCAGACACGACTCTAAATACCGGAGTTAGAAAGATCCCATTGAAAAGATAGGATACGCAATTGACGTAAGGGGATCTGCGGTATGGAAAAGTCGCGGCTGAAAAGTGAGCGTTAGACCCTTTTTTGAATGACTCCAAATACCGGCGGTAGCCTAAGACCAGCGTTAGGAGCCTCTAACGCTGGTTTTCACGGCTACCGCCAAACTCCAAATCTAGGCCATAGTTAGTTGTCGCAGGCTTTCCACCTGAAGTCGTCTTTTTTACCTGTCTTGTTGCCATCATGAACAGGTGGTGTGACTTTGCATGTGGATTTCAGAAAGGTATTTGTAGACAGTGTCCAATGCAGATTGAAGCTTTAAATTAGACCTCCTAATGAAGTTTTATATCATTCATGTATTCCCCTAAAGTATGGGATAAGATGTCAGCTTATTTTCTAGGTTAGTTACCTCATAGGGGCTAATGTTATGGTGGGAAATATCCAGTCAGAGATTGGTTATTAACACTCTTCATTTATACATATACATCTCCTCTGTACTGTATTGATTTTGGCATTCTCAGCTGACTTGTTTTGTTGTGGGTTAATGTGTCGAAAATGCCAGATTTCTGGTATAAGGTTAGACAGTTTATGTTTTCATGATTATTTTTATTACCTTGGTACACAGCAAGTAATGCATGCAGGATTGTTTAAAACTGCTGTCTCTATTCTCACTGTTCTGTGAGAATTAGAATAAACTGCCCTGAACTTTTTATAGCATTAATTATAATTTAATGTTGTGGAGGGGATCATTAAAGGGTTGAAAGGTAATCCTTTTATATCTCCACTTGCTGCATTTGAAGGAGCTTTGAGTCTGCAGACAACAAGACTAGCTATGGTCATTAATTATGCTAGTATAAAATACATTGTTTTGCAGTTGTTCTCTGCTAAAGCCAGTTAGGGAAAGCTATGTAGCAGGGTTGACTTTGAGAAGTTTGCAGTTTGTTTTTTTAGTTCTGAAAATTAGAAAGCCACACTTTTCAGAGCTACATTACATGAAGAAGGGGCAAAATAAATAATAAATGTCACGGGTACTGGGCTGCATGGGTTAAACCCCCTACTACCTCACCCCTGTTGTGTCTCAGCGGTTTTGGGCTCCTCAGAGCAACCGCGATCTCTAGGAGCCTCCTGTTGCTTGTTTTGTCCCACTGGAACTTGTCTTAAAAGAGCTAGTCTCTGACCGGAAGGCTGGGCTCCTGGAACTCCCGGTCAGCCGCCTCACAATGGACACTTGCCTAACCCCTCTCAGGCTGGCCGGGCTCCTGGAACTCCTGTTTGGCCACAGAACAGCAGGACACCCACTAACTTTAACCCTGGTCGCTCCAGTGGCCCTTTGCCCCAGAGCTCTGCTCTTTTGGGGATTGGTAGCCCCTAGGGAGGACAAGAGGTGGGGGAGTTACCAGAGGGGAGCTCCTTTGGGAACCGGGGGTTTTGGACATCCCTACCCCATAACTTCAATGGACTGTATCTCTGGTCCCCAGCAACGAATCACACCGCTTTTTGGACTGTGGCATCTGGGGACAGAGAGCTTTTAAATGGAAGTGTCACTGCTCCCCCGAGATCACCCCCCGAAACCGCCACCCCTGGGTCCTGGGATTCTGTGGGACTGTAGCTGCTATGGAGGCGACTGTCTGTCTGGAGGGGCGGGAATGGTAGGAAAATTGTGGGATTGTTCAGTTTCTTATCAAGATGAGTTTCTGTATAAATGTTGTGTATTTGTCCCAATAAAATGTTCTTCTTGTTCCACCTGAATGATTGTATGTCTAGTTATAGAAGTTGAGTGGGAATTGCTATTATAACTTCTTCTCCACTTCATAGTGGCGGGTTCCAGGATTTGGGAGAGCGACTGTCGGATCTACTCAGTCAGAGTAGCCAATAATCCGTCACATTGGTGGCAGTGGCGGGATGCTTCCAAGTTCCTGGAAGATTCAAACCTCCACCAGAAGACAAGTTCGGATGGAGACCCGAGGAAAGCCTGTGGGCCCCAAGAGCAGATCAGTCCTCACCTGAGAAATGCTGGAAGGTGACCAGGCAGCCGGTGGGTCGGGTGATGACCAGGGCCATGAGCAATCTCCTACAGCGCCCAACACGGCACCTAGTACCACATCTGTATGACACCCAGCCACCTCAGGAGGTTATCACAAAGAAAATCTTAGAGGTTACCCAGCTCAGGTTAGCGGAGCTTCACCAGTCTATGGGAGGTGTTTCTTCTGCCTCCGAGGTACAGACTCCCCGAACACACAAGTTACCCCATGGGGCCTTCTAGGCCTACAAAGAAGAGGAGGAAGATATTGATTGCTATCTCAAGGTTTTTTTAAACCCAATGTGAACTGCAGGGGTCGCCCACACCGACCGACTATCAGTCCTGATTGGCAGGCTGTCTGGATGGGCTTTGACTGCTTTCCATTTCACAACTCCAGACAACCATAAAGACTATGGCAAGGTGAAAGACCATATCCTTGCATGTTATGGACGCACGCCGGAGGCTCATCGGCAGAAATTCCGGCCACTGTGGAAACAAGAGGAGCAGCCTTTCACAGAGTAGACCCACCAGTTCACTAGGTCAATAGCCTCCTGGCTAGCTGGCTGTCAAGCCACCACTGGAACTGAAGTGGCGCAACTTTCGTCCTGGAGCATTTTTACAACCATGTTCCAGTCGAGGTCAAGGAATGGGTCTATGATCGAAGGCCCACCACAGCAGACCAGGCGGCTATTCTGGTGGACCAGTATGCAGCCACCCACTGCCCAGTTCCCTCTGACCCCCAGCCAACCCTCTGCCCAGCTCCCACCGCTATCAAGCCCCCTGCAGCTCCCAACAGGACCTCGGCCCGGCCGGCAAGAGTCAGGGACTCCTGAGGATGCTTCGTCTTTGGACAGCCTTGACATTTGAGGTGGGAATGCCCGACAACCCCAACCCACCTCCTGGGTAACCGCCCCAGCCCGGACCTTCCAAACTTCGGCTCACTATGTGTATGCCCCGGCCCCAGTGGACTACCCCGAATGGGCTGAAGAGGAGGTCAGCACCCTACAGGAAGCTAACTTGGTGGCCTCTGATAACCGTCAGCACCACTACCAGACTGTTTGGGTCAATGGGAAGGCGGCCCAAGGATTAAGGGACACTGGGTCTACCATTACCCTGGTTCAGCCCCATCTGGCCTCCCTGTCTACACCCACTGGGCAGACCCTTGTTGTTTGGGTGGCCGGAGGCACCACTGTCCAAGTCCAATACTCCCCGGACTCCTGGCCAGTGACCATCCGCGGGCAAGCCCAACATCAAGCTAACGCACCGCAGCTGGGGACCCAGGTAAGACCTTCCACGCACATCCCTGAACTTCCCCGATGCCCTACCCTGACCCCCGACATCCTATATTGACTCCCCGACACCCTGCCCCGGGCCCTACCCTCCTTCCCCATCCACTATCCTGGGCCCCCCCTCTGACCTTGCCCAAGAAACTCTGAGCGACCCAACCCTTGCCCCCTTCCAAGCCTGCGTAAGGGCTGAACCCCAAGGCCCAGGGAAAGAGCGCTTCCAATGTGAGAACAGCTTGCTGTATCGGGTCTCCAAGAGGAAGAAAAGGCCAGTACCCAAGCGACAGCTGGTAGTACCGAAAAGGTATCGGTCCAACATGTTGTGCATAGGGAATGACATCCCCCTGGCCGGCCATTTGGGCAGCTCCCGAACCTACCACCACCTTTCCCAAATCTTTTTCTGGCCAAGAATCACAAAAGAGATTAAGGCCTATTGCAGAATGTGTGTGGTATGCCAGAAAGTAGGGAAGACCAGGGACCAGTGATCCCTCTAAGGCCAATTTGGTGTGCAGCCCAGTAGTGAAACAGTTAATAATAGAACCATACCATGCATCCTGCATTGTGCAGTGTTTGCTTATTGAAGGGTGCGGTTTCTTAATTTACTATTTCACAGTTGGGCCGCACACAAAACTGACCTAAAAGGAAACACTGCCGGGGACCATACCAAAGCCCCTTAAACCCCCTCCCCATTATTGACAAACCCTTTAGCAGGGTATAGTAGGGCCCTTATCTCACCCCAGTCCCTCCGGGAAAAAGTACATACTTAAGGTGGTAGACTTTGCCACTAGGTATCCAGAAGCAGTAGCCCTGATGAATATCCAAGCAGAGACAGTGGCCAATGCGCTGCTGCAGATATTCACCAGGGTGGGCTTTCCCTTGAGAAATGGTCTTGGATCAGGGGACTCAGTTCACCGCCGAGGTCACCCAAAAGTTGTGGGAACTGCGTGGGATCCAACCCCTGTTCAATAACCCATATCACCCACTGACCAATGGGCTTTGTGAAAGGTTCAATGGGACCCTGAAGTAGTTGCTTCAGACATTCTTGGCCACTCAAAAAGACTGGGACAGGTATCTGCCGCACCTCCTATTTGCCTAAAGAGAGGTGCCCCAGGAATCTACCGTTTTTTACCCCTTTGAGTTTGTTGTATGGCCAGAAGATCAGGGGACCCCTAGACTTTTTGAGAGCCCACTGGGAGGGGTAAGAACAGGAGGGAGGACCCTCCATTGTGGAGTATGTCCTAAAATTCAGAGGCTGGCTGAAGGACCTCACTGCCATGGTGCGGGTTAACCTTCAGGCTGCTCAGGGGAACTAGAAGAGGTGGTACGACCGTAATGCTCGTAGCCAAATTCTGGTAGTAGGACAGAAGGTCCTTGCTTTGAAGCCTGTCAAAATGGACAAGCTACAGGCTTCATGGCATGGGCCTACAAGGTGGTGGAACAACTGAATAATACCACCTACCTTGTAGCCAAATGTTCAGATGAACGAGTCCAGCGGACCTTTCATGTGAACATGCTCAAGGCATATGAAGAGCGACCCAAGGATGTAGCCATTAGGACTCTGAGAGTCTTCCCATGTTGGAGCTCCCTGCCCCAAATGAGATCCCCCAGGGTGTCAGAGACATAACCCTCGATGAGAGGTTAGAGGTAGGCCAGAGACAGCAATTCCGGCAGTTACTAGAGGACCGCCAAGAAATGTTTTCCAATGCCCCTGGGTATACCACAGTGGCCCTCCACCAAGTGGAAACCCCGGGACAGGCTCCCCTGAGACAGGCAGCGTACAGAGTAACTGAAGCTGTCAGAGACAGTATGCACTGGGAGCTCCGAGGAATGTTGGACCTCGGTGTTGTTGAACCATCCAGCAGTCCTTGGGCATCCCCGGTGGTGCTGGTCCCCAAGAAAGATGGCACCACCCATTTCTGCATTGATTACCATAAACTCAATGACAGAACCACCACTGATGCCTACCCTATGCCCCGGGTCTATGACCTGCTGGACAGGATCGTCCCCACAAACACTTCCTGACTACCATTGACCTCTGTAAGGGGTATTGGCAAATCGCCTTTGCCCCCAAATCGGTTCCCAAATCCGCATTCATCACCCCCTTTGGCCTCTACCAGTTTAAGGTCATGCTGTTTGGGATGAAGATTGCGCCGCCTACCTTCCAGCATATGGTTGACCGCCTTCTAGATGGGTTCCAGGATTAGGCCTGTGCCTACCTAGATGACATTGCCATCTATAGCGACACCTGGGAGGACCACTTAATCCACCTAGGCATCATTCTAGATTGCCTTAGAGCCGCTGGCTTAACCCTGAAACCAGACAATGGCACCATAGGGCATTCGGAAGTCCAATATCTGGGCCACAGATTGGGCTGCAGAAAGCAGCGACCAGAGTCGGCCAAGGTCAAGGCAGTGGCAAACTGGCCCACTCCTCACACCAAGACCCAAGTCCTAGCCTTCATAGGAACTGCCGGCTATTATCAGAGGTTTGTCCCCAATTATAGTACCCTTGCCAAACCCCTGACCGATCTAACCCAGAGTACGAAGCTGCCTTCCAAAGCCTCAAACCAGCCTTGGTCACTGCCCCGTCTTGACCTCCCTTAACTCCAACAAACGTTTTTGTGTTCACAAAAATGCCTCCATGTTTGGGTTGGGAGCAGTCCTAAGCCAAGTGGACAAAGGAGGACAAGACCACCCCGTAGCCTACATCAGTAGGAAGCTGTTACCCAGAGAGGTAGGCTATGCGGCGGTGGAAAAGGAATGCCTTGCCCTGGTATGGGCCCTCAAGAAGCTGCAACCATACCTATATGGAAGGCCTTTCACTGTCCTCACCGACCATAACCCCTTGGTGTGGCTGATCTGAGAATCAGGAGACAATGGACGCCTGTTACAGTGGAGTTTAGCCCTGCAGCCTTTTAACTTTAACGTTCAGTACAGACTGGGAAAAAACAATGGGAATGCTGATGGACTTTCATGGCAGACTGACATAGAATGCCCCTTGGACAGACCCAAGTAGACCCGTGTGGATCTAGCCGGGTCTGATGAACTGGAAGGGGGGAGTTGTCACGGGTACCGGGCTGCAAGGGTTAAACCCCCCACTACCTCACCCCTGTTGTGTCTCAGCAGTTTTGGGCTCCTCAGAGCAACTGGGATCTCTAGGAGCCTCCTGTTGCTTGTTTTGTCCAACTGGAACTTGTCTTGAAAGAGCTGGTCTCCGACCGGAAAAACCCTCCTACGTTGGCCAGGATCCTAGAACTCCTGGTCGGCTGCCTCACAATGGACACCCACCTTACCCCTTTCAGGCTGGCCGGGCTCCTGGAACTCCCGGTCGACCACAGAACAGCAGGACACTCACTAAATTTACGCCTGGTCGCTCCAGTGGCCCTTTGTCCCAGAGCTCCACTATTTTGGGGATTGGCAGCCTCTAGGGAGGACAAGAGGTGGGGGAATTACCGGAGGGGAGTTCTTTTGGGTACCGGAGGTTTTGGACACCCCCTACCCCCATAACTTCAACAGACTGTATCTCCGGTCACCAGTAACGAATCACACTGCTTTTTGGACTGTGGCATCTGGGGACCAAGAGCTTTCAAATGGCAACCCAGGATAACCCTGAAACTGCCACCCTGGGTCTTGGGATTCTGTGGGACTGGAGATCTTGAGGAAGAGGAGGAGCTTGGATAAAACTTTGAAGGGTTATGAAATCTAGGAAGAATTTTATGGTAACTTTCTTGCTCATAAGGAACTAGATCACAAGTCTCACTGAAGACCACCAAGAAGGGGAACTCCTCTCCTCTATTACTCTAACTATCTCGCTTCAGCAGCAGCCTCAACTATTAGACATGATTGTGGGGGATACCTCCGACCTCCATGATGCTGTTTCCCACAGGCTTTAACCAATAGGCCCTCTCAAGGATTATCTGGATTTGGAGTCTCGGCTGGCAGTGATCAGTGAGTTGGACCACTGCTTAAGTTCCAGTCTGCCACAATAGCACCACTTTGGGTGCGCCTCACTTGTGAGTATATTTTATCCTGTCTGTTCTGTGTGTTGGTGCCCTGACATTACTAGGCCATGTTTGGCGCCTCTGTACCTTTTTTCTTCTTAGATCATGATACATCAGGATGACCGTCCTATGCCTCCATCTTTCAGGATTGTTTGTATGGACACCTACTGATTTATGCATTTACCCACACTCCAGTATCTACGAATTTGGATTGGGTATCTTTTGATTGATTGCATTTTTTTTTATTGTTTGCTTTATATTTGTACTAATATTATAGCTACCAGTAAGCGCCCCCTATGAGTGCGGTGTATGTCTGTGTACACCACACTCTATTTTTTTGTTTGTGTAGTCGCGTCTAGTGGGTGTCTTTTATGGATGTAGTCTAATTTAATGATGTCCTGCGTTAGCTTCAAGTATTTTTGTTTGTTTTGCTTGTTTTTAATGGCTTTATGTTTTATCAGAATACCTCTGATAACTCATTTATGGGCCTCCCAAAGGGTTCCCAGAGAAATGTCAGGAGTGGTATTTAGGGAGAAGTATTCTTGTATGGGCTTTTCTACATCTATTTTAATCAGAGGATCTGATAGTAAAACTTCATTTAATCTCCATTGAAATGGTCTAGTAGGGATTGAAGGCCAAGTGAACGTGCTGCTCACTGCAGAGTGATCTGAAAAGCTTATAGGAATGATGCGGGAGTCTTTGAGATTAATTACTGCAATGTGGTCAGCCATAATATAATCTATCCTGGAGTAGGATCTATTAGGATTAGAGAAGAAAGTGTAGTCGTGTTTGTGGGGATTTATATGTCTCCATGTGTCATGTAGTGATAATAGTGTGAAATTATCCCATATTGAATGGTGAGTTTTGGTAAGGTCATTTAATTGTGAGTTAGAACTGTCGATTGCTGGTATTAATGGGCCTTTGAGGAAAATAATAATAGAATTAGTAGTGTTTTGAAAAAAGTTTGCCTGATTCGTATTTGGTGCATAAACATTAACTAAGGTGATTGGTTTGCCAAATAGCAACCCGCTAATTCCCAAGCACCTGCCTTCCTTGTCCTGGTCTTTATGAATTAATTCAAATGGAATGGATTTGTGGAATAAAATGCTAACTCCATTGGTTTTTGGGGGAGTTGCTACTATGAAAATGTGTGGGATAGTTAGATGAAAAGTATTTAGTTTCTTTCCCTCTTCTGAAGTGGGTCTCTTCGAGGAACAGCACGCTGCCATTCTTGTTAAATAAGTTGTGGAAGGCTTTGGCTCTCTTATGTGGAGAATTAAGCCCTTTGGTGTTGATGGAGATTATAGTAAAATTCTGATCAATTAATTGTGAGGCCATGGGTTATGTAGGAGTAAGTGCGTGTGTGAGAGTTGGTGTTTCACTCAAAAATCTGAAAAGATTGGTAAACATATAGAACAATTTTAACAAAACATATTTTAAGCTAACAGCAGAACATGTAGCCCAGGGGTGTCCAAACTTTTTTGGAAGAGTGCCAGATTTCATGAAGTGAACATGTGCGAGGGCCGACCATTTTGCCTGACATTCTTTGAACAGACGTCATCAGCACTGTTCCCTCTAAGGTGCGCGGTTGCGTGGCAGCGCACCTTCCCTTCTGGTGTAGCGCACGCAGAATATCAGGCCGCGCAGCACCTGCTGTGAGCAGAAGCAGAGAGAGGAAAATGCCTGTAGAACTAATTTGCCAAGTGCCGCCTGCACTGCGCATTGGAGGACCCAGCAATCTGTCACTCATCTAGCCTGATTCTGTATTCCTGTATGCCAGCACCGAGCTAATGTACTCAGCTTAAAAGTACATTAGCTTGGTGCTGGCAGCAGCGCTGTATACAGGAACACAGAATCTGTGATTAAAGTATAGCTTACTTCCCCTTATAAAATAATTTTAAAAGAGCTTACTTTATTTCTTTTTACCCCGTGTCTGCTCTGCCAGAGGGTGCTGCTGTTTTTTTTTTTGCTGCAAGCAACCCTTGTTGGTAGACATGGGGTTAACTGTCCTCTCCTCTGTGTGCTAAGAATGTATAACGGTAAATGGAGCAGGAGGTCACATGGGCAGCTGCTCCGTTCTTGCTAGTTGCTACTGTTTGTGTGAGCTGCCGGTGAGTAATTTATAGCTCTCCTAAAGGAAACAGTAGTAGATCAGGAATATGGGATGTAAAAGTGTACTTTATATACTGGTGGTAAGGCTGAGCTTCTCAAAGATGTAATCTTATTTTTAGACTTTTTCTCTCTTCTATATTTGCTAAAATCAGTTAACAGCAATGTGATATATATATATAAAACTGATTTTAGCATATAAATATATATGTAATATATATATATATATATATATATATATATATATATATATATATATATGTATGTAATATATATGTAATATATATATATATATATATATATATATATATGTAATATATGTAATATATATGTAATATATATGTAATATATATATAATATATATGTAATATATATATATATGTAATATATATATATATATATATATATATATATATATATATATGTAATATATATGTAATATATATATATGTAATATATATATATATATGTAATATATATGTATATATGTAATATATATGTATATATATATATGTTATATTTATATATATATATATATATATATATATATATATATGTTATATATATATATATATATATATATATATATATATATATATATATATATATATATATACTGTATATAAACTTTGGTAGAGAAGAGGCACTCACAGGTCTTAAATAACAATCTTTATTTCATAAATTCAGTCAACTGCTGATTATACTACACAGCCTACCACTGGGAACAGTCTTGACAAAGGTCCCTGCGAGGACCGAAACGTTGACTGAATTTATGAAATAAAGATTATTATTTAAGACCTGTGAGTGCCTCTTCTCTACCAAAGTTTCTACCTATCTACCATAGAGTGCACCCAGGCATATCTACGTACAGTGAGTGCTTGGATCCACAAACTAGGATATATATATATATATATCTCACATTGCTGATAACTGATTTTAGTATATATATATATATGTGTGTGTGTGTATATATATATATATATATATATATATATATATATTTATATGCTAAAATCAGTTATCAGCAATTAACTACTAATTACTAATTAACTAATTACTGTCTCCAGGTTTATTTCATTATGCTGTGTATATATATATATATATATATATATATATATATATGTTTATATTTTAAAGCAGGAATATTTTATGTTAGGATGTTTTTATAGACGTGGTTAAAGTAAAACCGGTGTAAAAAGCTTGAAATATTTAATTATATTATATTATATTATATATATATATATATATAGAGAGAGAGAGAGACTATCTATCAGCCCTGATAATATAGAATATATAATAATCTATATATGTCTAGCACTGTATATATGTGTGTGTGTATATATATATATATCATTATCCACATATATATATACTAGTACTAAAGCCCGTGTACACGGGCCATTTTTTTCAGAACAGCGGTCCCACCCCTTGCTCTCTCCCCCCTTTCTTTTGCTCTCTCTTCCCCCCTTTCTTTTGCTCTCTCTTCCCCCCTTTCTTTTGCTTTCTCTCCCCCCTCTCCTTTGTTCTCTCTCCCCTCTTTTGCTCTCTCTCTCCCCTCTTTTGCTCTCTCTCTCCCCTCTTTTGCTCTCTCTCTCCCCTCCTTTTGCTCTCTCTCTCCCCTCTTTTGCTCTCTCTCTCCCCTCTTTTGCTCTCTCTCTCCCCTCTTTGGCTCTCTCCATCCTTTCTTTTGCTCTCTCTCCCCCCTCTTTGGCTCTCCCCCCCCTTTGGCTCTCTCCCCTCTTTGGCTCTCTCCCCTCTTTTGCTCTCTCTCCTCTTTGGCTCCCCCCCCCTTTGGCTCTCTCTCCCCCCTCTTTGGCTCTCTCTCCCCCCTCTTTGGCTCTCTCTCCCCCCTCTTTGGCTCTCTCTCCTCTTTGGCTCTCTCTCTCCCCCCTCTTTGGCTCTCCCCCCCCTCTTTTGTTCTCTCCCCCCCTCTTTTGTTCTCTCCCCCCCTCTTTTGTTCTCTCCCCCCCTCTTTTGTTCTCTCCCCCCCTCTTTGGCTCTCCCCCCCCTCTTTGGCTCTGCCCCCCCCCCCTCTTTGGCTCTCTCTCCCCCCTCTTTGTCTCTCTCTTTGGCTCTCTTTCCTCTTTGGCTCTCTCTCTCTCCCCCCTCTTTGGCTCTCCCCCCCCCTCTTTGGCTCTCCCCCCCCCCTCTTTGGCTCTCCCCCCACCCTCTTTGGCTCTCCCCCCCCCTCTTTGGCTCTCCCCCCCCCCCTTTGGCTCTCTCTCCCCCCTCTTTGGCTCTCTCTCCCCCCTCTTTGGCTCTCTCTCCTTTTTGGCTCTTTTTCCTCTTTGGCTCTCTCTCTCCCCCCTCTTTGGCTCTCCCCCCCTTCTCTTTGGCTCTCTTCCCCCCCTTCTCTTTGGCTCTCTGCCCCCCCCCCTTCTCTTTGGCTCTCTGCCCCCCCCTTCTCTTTGGCTCTCTGCCCCCCCTTCTCTTTGGCTCTCTGCCCCCCCCGCCTTCTCTTTGGCTCTCTGCCCCCCCGCCTTCTCTTTGGCTCTCTGCCCCCCCCCTTCTCTTTGGCTCTCTGCCCCCCCCCTTCTCTTTGGCTCTCTGCCCCCCCCCTTCTCTTTGGCTCTCTGCCCCTCCCCTTCTCTTTGGCTCTCTGCCCCCCCCCCTTCTCTTTGGCTCTCTGCCCCCCCCTTCTCTTTGGCTCTCTGCCCCCCCCCTTCTCTTTGGCTCTCTGCCCCCCCCCCTTCTCTTTGGCTCTCTGCCCCCCCCCTCCTGCTCCCTCTCTGGATCTGTCTTCGCGGGACCCCGCCCGACCACGCCCCTCACGACGCTGGCCACGCCCCTCGCGATGCCCAGCCACGCCCCTCGCGACGCTCCCGTCGGCCACAAACAGCTGTGAGGTCTGGGGAGCGGGTTGCCGCTTCTCACGCAGCAGACCTCACAGCTGTTGAGTAGCTCGCGCTCCCTATCTCACAGCTGCTTGTATGCTGTGTACCTCGCGCTCCCAATCTGTCAGCTGTCAGCTATGCCAAGGTGCGCGAGAATAGAATCTAAGGCCAAGTGTTTGTCTGTACTGCGCATGACGGCTTCAGACAAACACTTGTCTTTTATAATATAGGATATATATATATATATATCCACATACATATATATATATATATATATATATAGTGCTGCACACAAGCGGTATCAAGCCCGCACACAGAAAAAAATAATTGCACGCACGGAAAAAAAATTAGAGGGAACATTGGTCATCAGACGGCTGATATAACACTTAAATATAAATCTGAATGTAGATTAGTATAACCTCACAGTTCTTATTTTAAACTCAAAGTGAATTAAATACTGGAACACAATATATGTGTTTGTTACACCCTTTATAAGTTAACAATATAAGGAAGTATTAATAACATCTGTTAGGTGTTTTTTATATGAAGTGTCCCAGCAGTTAAAGACGGTTCTTATTCACTTCACAAGGTTACGATAATGGCAGTAATTGTAGTGCAGCAAAAGTTATTCATAATCACTTAACAAGGTTATGATAATGGCAGTAATTATAGTGCAGCAAAAGTTATTTAAGAGGTTACCTTGTAGGAATCACTGTTAAGACAGGATTTAACAAAAAAAAAACTCCGTAGAGATCAGCAAGATGGTGGAAGAATACTCCTGTGGCTCAGTGCGGCTGAGTTTCCTGTGGCGTGTGACGTCAGAGGACGGATAACGGCCGATTGCCGTGCACTGAGACAGAAATAACAGCTGAAAGATTGTCTGGTGATGTCTACTCACTGAGCGGCGCTCTGGGACTTAACTGAGCGGCGGTCGGGGACTCACTGGGGGGCCGTATAATGTATATTTGTAAAATTATCTGTGGGGCCATATCAGTCCGGTACTCGTGCCGCAATTGGCCCGCGGGCCGGACTTTGGACATGCCTGATGTAGCCCATACAAAAGAGGGCTTAAGAAAAAAACATATGGCATTTCACCTTACACATGAGTGACATTTGTTGGCTATTGTCTGGGATAAAGAATAAGTAGGTGAACAAATATATGTAAAGACATACATAGATATGCAAGGAAGAATGCAAGAATATAAAAATACAAGAATACTTAGTAAAAAATGGAGGGGGGAATAACTGGATAAGTATAGTACAATTTAAGGGGAAGCATTAAAGATCCCTAAATTGGAGGTGATTTAAAATCTTAAACTCTTTGTAGAGAACATTATAACATTATAAAAATACAGTGTAAACTGAACTTTAAAGGCAATAAGTATTGCACTGTAAGTTAGAATTTCTATACCAGTGCATCAGAAAGATCTCACCAATTTTCCTTCAGGAGGTCGGAAGATTTCTTTTGTTTTTTGGTGGTCGATGACTGCCATGTGGCCCTTTGGGGTCTAGGCTCTTGTATAGGAGGGATGGCCTTTCTGGGCCTAAATGGTGTGGAGGTTTGGGCATGGCCTGGATTGGGGAGATTGAGTTCTTTGCAAAAGTCCTCTATGTCACCATGGTCCATGCAGGATTTCTTCTGGCCTTCCCAAGTAAGTTGAATGTGGCACGGGAAACCCCATCTGTAGGGAGTGTTGTTTTTCCTCAGTAGGGTCGTCTTTGTAGCGTTCTTTGGGAGAGGTCTGCAAAGATGGATAAGGTAGATCCTTGGTAGGATAGTGAGACAGTGTTTCTCTCCAGTTTTATAATGTCTTCTTTCTGTTGATATTCACGAAAGCGTATAATCACATCTCTCGGAGGTAAGTTGTCTTTAGTCCTGGGCCTTAAGGCTCTATGAAATCTGTCCATGGCTATGGGAGTTGTTAAGATAGGGCCCTTAAGGTGCTGGAAGAGGCCTTGTAGATAGGCATCTAGTACATTGGGTGCGATAGATTCCGGTATTCCTCTGATCCTCAAATTTTGTCTCCTGCTCCTGTTCTCGATATCTTCAAGTTTGTCTTAAAGTTGTAGAATAACGTTATTCTGGGCTTGGACACTTTGTTGTAGATTTGATATTTCAGATTGGTGTATTTCAGTATACTCCTCTAAAGATTCAACTCTATCCCTAATTTCGTGCATCTCCTTCCGGAGCTCCGAAATATCTTCTTTAATACAAGATTTAACTTGTGTGATCAGGTTTGTAAAGTCATGTTTAGAGGGGATTGATTCCAGAAAAGACTTTGGTACTTGCATGGGTTCCGCCATTTCAGTTTCTGGCGCCAAAGAAGGCTGAGACAGGGAGGATGCAAGGCCTGAAGTGTCAATGCAGGGATCTGAAGATTCCAAAGGTTTGAAAAAATTGTTCATTGATGTATTTGTGCTGTGAAGACTTTTAAGGGTTTTCCCTGATTTGTTTAGTTTCTTAGGAGACATTATCTTTATTGCCCTCTCTTTTTAATTTTCTCTTTGGCAGCAGCTCTCAATGGTGGTGTATAGAGAATTTAAGAGAGGTAATGTTTCAGCCAGGTTAAAGGCTTTTGTCAGGAGCAGCTCAGAAACAGCAGGAAATGATGGATTCTGTGGTATAACAGCTATGAAAGTTCTTTGAAAAGAGCTCTAGTGTATTTAAAATAATACAGCTATGCATCTGCTATGAAACTGTGTTCTACTACTGTATAGTGCCAGCATAAGGTTTGTTTGTAGATTGTATATAGAATCATATTATTTTTTATGCTGGGTGATTGAGAGGTGGTATAGTGTGTGATTTAACTTACTTCATTGCTTCATGCTTCAATCTCGCCCACATGGTAGGCCCAAGTTTCTATTCACATTTCTTGTTACAAACTGCTGAAAATAAAGTCCAGGGTTTGGCTTCCTTCGCTGGTGTAGCTCCTAGAATGAAATATGGAGGTAGAAGGGTAGATTGAGCAGTTTTTGCAGAGATGCGATGTAGGCCGCAACAGAAGCCGGTGACTAGATTTTTTAGCCGGTCCAACCGAACCGGAATGGTGTGCAAAGTTGCTTTTCGGGCTTCAATCCCAGCTCACATCTACATGGGTCCTCTGTAGTGGGTGCTTGTGCCTGTTTAGGATCAATTTGGGTGCATTTTGAGGCACAATTCCTCCTTTTTTAGGGTATCCAGCAGGAGCTCACTTACAGTGCAGCCATTCACTTCGATGGCCGGCTCCACCCCATAAACCTGACATTTTAACAGGGGTATGTAGACTTTTTGGCCTCTAGTTATCAAGCCGTCTACTTACCTGCCTTCGCCGGCCCCAATACACCCGCCTAAGCTCGCCTCACATCGCCGCCGCGGACCTGAATACGCTCGCCAAAGTTATCAAAAAAGCTGTCAAAAAGCCGCGCACCAAGTACGGGGCGATGAGCAGCGGACTGTGATAGTTATCACTCATCCGATCTCGCTGCTCTTCGGCTTTTTCCCAGCTTTATTGATAAGCTGTCACTAAGCACCCCCACTAAACTACACTGTTCTACCCCCTATACCGGCGCCCCCCACAACTAAATAAAGTTATTAACCCCTAAACTTCCACTCCTAGACCCCGCCGCAACTATAATACATGTATTAACCCCTAAACCCCCGCTCCCGGACCCCGCCGCCACCTACATAATACCTATTAACCCCTATCCTGCCCCCCCTATACTGCCACCACCTATAATAAATTTATTAACCCCTATCCTGCGGATCCCGGACCCCGCCGCAACTAAATAAATTGTTTAACCCCTAAACCGCCGCTCCCGGACCCCGCCGCCACCTATATTAAACTTATTAACCCCTAATCTGCCCCCCTACACCGTCGCCACCTATAATAAATTTATTAACCCCTAAACCTAAGTCTAACACTAACCCTAACACCCCCATATCTTAAATATTAATTAAATAAATCTAAATAAATATTACGTTCATTAAATTAATTATTCCTATTTAAAACTAAATACTTACCTATAAAATAAACCCTAAGATAGCCACAATATTACTAATAATTATATTGTAGCTATTTTAGGATTTATTTTTATTTTACAGGTAACTTTGTATTTATTTTAACTAGGTACAATAGCTATTAAATAGTTATTTACTATTTAATAACGACCTAGCTAAAAGAAATACAAAATTACCTGTAAAATAAATCCTAACCTAAGTTACAATTAAACCTAACACTACACTATCATTAAAATAATTAAATTAATTAACTACAAATACCTACAATTAAATAAAATTAAATAAACTAACTAAAGTACAAAAAATAAAAAAAACTAAGTTACAAAAAATAAAAAAATATTACAAGATTTTTAAGCTAATTACACCTATTCTAAGCCCCCTAATAAAATAACAAAGCCCCCCCAAAATAAAAAAATGCTTACCCTATTCTAAATTACATGCATGCCCCAAAGTAATCAGCTCTTTTGCATGTTAAAAACCCCCCACCACCCACATACCCCATTGCATCAGCCAATCAGATTTTTCCTACCTTAATTCCGATTGGCTGATAGAATCCTATCAGCCAATCAGAATTTGAGGGACGCCATCTTGGATGACATCACTTAAAGGAATATCCATTCGTCGGGTAGGCATCGTTGGAAGAGGATGGCTCCGCGACGGCTCGTTTGAAGAAGGCTCCGCTCCGGATGGATGAAGATTGAAGACGCCGCATGGATGAAGACTTCTATCAGATGGAAGACCTCTTCAGCGCCCCTTGGATGATGACTTCGGCCGCTGCGGATGTCCTCTTCTGTTCCATCGGTGGTCGGTTGGCTGAAGACGACTCAAGGTAGGGAGATCTTCAGGGGGTTAGCGTTAGGTTTTTTTAACGGGGGTTTGGGTGGGTTAGAGTATAGGTATGTGGGTGGTGGGTTTTAATGTTGGGGGGGTTGTATTTTTTTAAGTGAAAAAAGGGGGGAGTGGGGTAAGTGCGCTAAAAAAGCTAAAGGTATCAGAACAAAGTATATTTTACTTTAAGGGTCATTAGTATTACCTTAATTTTTTTTTTTTTTTTTTTTATATATGTGATCTCCGAAATATATATTAAAATAGTAAATGGAACTTCATTTTTTAATGAAATAAAAATAAATGTTAATAAAGGTGTTCTTTAGAAGTGAATTTAAACTTTGTGTAAGTGATATAGAAAAGTAACTAAAATTGTTGCTAGCAAGGTGATGTGAAAAGTAACTAAAATTGTTGCTAATAAGACGATGTGAAAAAATGTGTCATTAACAGTGTTTGGAATTTGTTATGTTTGGAAATATCCTATATATAGGATAATACAGTACTTGAAGACTAGGTAGTAGAGGTGTAGTACCAATAGCAATATTTGAGAATAAGTATTTATTGGTCCAGGCTAGAAATTAGCAGGATCCAAGGGACCTAACAAATAGCCCTTAATAGTAAATGCACACAGATGTAAATAACTTTACAGATTTATTTTCAGTTAAAAATATTACAATATAACAATTAGATAGGGGACGTCTCCCCAATTGCACAGCCTAAAGTTTCTCTAAAACCATAAAAATCTAAAAAAACTACTATAAAACAATCTATAAAACAATCTATATGATGAACAGCAAATAGTCAGAAACTCTATATCATATAAGCACAGTAGAATCTAGTGTGGTTAACTCTCGTAATAACTTTTGGTGTGATAGATTCGTTTATCCAGACTGAGTTATTTTAGTATCGCCTTCAAATTATATGTGGATAATGCTAAAAGTCTCTATGCAAGTTCCGTAATAGATTGTGATAGCACACAGAGGTATATTTTCTAGGGGTGATTGTACTCTCCCTTCAGATGTGGGTAAGACAAATTTAAAGCTTACTTTTTAAGTCCTGGAAGAGCTGCTGGAGCCTGTGTCCGCCGGCTATCTCTCAGCCGAGTCAGTGCGCCGCATGGATCTTGGCGTCTGACGTCACCGGTAAGTCTTCCGGTTGTCAAAAAAGAAGAAGAAATTCTCAGCTGGAGTGTGTATTTTATCCAGATAGGATTTGGGAAATAAATTCTTTGTGAGTCAGTTGAAATTACACCCTGCACCTAGTGCCAATGCACGCAGGGATTATTTAGACTCCGGTATTGATGATTCAAGACGTAACAGAATAACCCGGGTTACCTCAGAAATTTGTTAAAAGTTCATTTGAGATTCAGATGTCCTTGTCTGTAGTAGGCACAGTCACTTAGATCGACGCGTTTCACTCACCAGGGAGCTTTATCAAGATGCAGGTGACTGGCAAAAGGTGTTCTTAAGTAGGCTGTGGATAATTCTGATTGGTCCCTTTCAGATACTTTTTTGTAAAGGTGGAATTGCAGGTTTTTTCTTCATACGGGTATCGTATTCCTTGTGCATGTTCAAAGTCTTAAGGTGGAAGTATTTAAACTCCAAAGAAGACCTTTTAACTTTTTTAACTCTGAGTCCTTTTTCTGATGTTTGAGTCATTTTTCTTATTTAGTTTCCTATTATTTTAAATATCAAATGATGTTTTGCAAGCCAGCAAATACTGGTTATTATTCTTACTACATGTTCTATATCATATATTTGCTTACATTATACATTACAAAAACAGATTTTAATCCGTTGTAATTAATATTGTCCCTCCTATAAGGACGTAACATCTGTTTATAAGCATGTTTTGCTTGTAATATTTACATCTGCTTTGCAAAGGTATAGTTACATGTTCTCAGATTGCTATTGTTATAAGTTTAGGTTTGTGTACTGGATTGGAGTTCTTTTGACATATTTTATGTTAATACTATTATAATTCAAAAAGAAAAGGTGAGAGATCTAGTTCAGAGTTCAGGCCTTTGGGGTGTAAAGTATCGTATTTATAGATCATTTCGGCTTCCTTTATCAACAATTTCTTCTCTAAATTGCCACCTCTCCAATGTTTATGTACTTTCTTTATGGCCCAGTATTTTAAGTGTTTAGTATTTCCTTTATGAACTGTTTTAAAGTGTTTGTATAAGTGGGTGTCGTCCTTACCATTTTTAATATTACCAATGTGTTCTCTTATGCGATCCCTTACCATTCTTGTAGTTTCTCCAAAGTAAAAAAGGTTGCAGGAGCACTTTAAGATGTAGATTATATTTTTATTGGTACATCTTATGATATCCTGAATAATTAGGGGTTTTGTATCCTTATTAATTTCGATTTTTTCCACTTTACTACTATGACTGCAGGCTTTGCATGTATAGCAGGGAAAGAATCCCATGATATCTTTACCTGTTAGATCTTTTTGTTTATGAATGATTTTCTTTGTTTTTTTCAATTCACTAGGGGCTAGGAGTGTCTTTAAATTGGCAACTTTTTTGAATATAAATACGGGGTTATCAGAGATTTTTTCACCTAATACATCATCTTCTTTAAGGAGATGCCAGTGTTTTTTTATTGCTTTTTTTATGATATTTTGATCAATACTGTAATCTGTTATAAACGGAATTTTTATTTTTTCGGTATTATTTTCCATTGGTCTTTCTTTGTACATTAGTAGGGACTCCCTATCCGTATTTTTTGCTCTATCTTTGGCTTTCTCTGTGATATCTTTTTGATAACCCCTAATTTTAAATCTTTCTAATAGGATCTCAGACTGCTGTTCAAAGTCTGCTAACCTAGAGCAGTTCTTCCTAATACGTAAATATTGCCCTATTGGGATACTCTTTTTCCATACGTCTAGGTGGCAGCTATTTGCGTGTATGTAATTGCTGCAGTCGACCTTTTTAAAATGAGTTTTTGTTTCCAAATTGTTTTCCACCCTCATAATTTCTAGATCTAAAAATACTATTGAGTCTTTACTGTAGTTGTATGTGAAGTTTAGACCCCAAGTATTGTTATTCATTTCTTTAAACATAATTTCTAATTCTTGTTCTGTCCCCCTCCATACTATCAGCAGGTCATCAATGTACCTTTTATAGAGCACAAGGTTTGCACCATAGCTTTCAAAGAACTGGGATTCCCATGCACCCATAAACAAATTGGCATAGCTAGGTGCAAACCTTGTGCCCATGGCCGTGCCCTCTACTTGGAGATAAAATTTCTCGTTAAAGGAGAAGTAATTATTTTCTAGTATATATTTAATACTTTTTAGAATAAAGGACCTATGTTGGTCTGTCATTAGTGGATCAGAGCTGAGAAACATGTCTACGGCTTTAATGCCCTTTGAATGGTTAATCACTGTATACAGCGATGTAACGTCACATGTTACCAGGTACATCCCTTCTTCCCAATTGATAGATTTAAGTGCATTTAATACTTGTGTGGAGTCTTTAAGGTATGACTTTAAATTCTTTACGTGTTTTTGCAGGAAATTGTCAACATATTTGGATAAATTAGCCGAAAGTGATTCTATTCCAGAAATGATTGGTCTCCCTGGGGGGTTGACCAAACATTTATGGATTTTTGGCAGGAAATAGAATATGGGTATACGGGGATATTTGGGTGTTAAAAATTCAAGTTCTTTGTTATTCAGTATCCCTGATACACTACCCTCTTTAAGAATTTTATTTAATGTTTTATTGAATTTTTCGGTTGGATTGAAATCTAGTTTTTTATAAGTCTTGGTATCGTTTAAAAGTCTATCTGCCTCTTTTATGTATTTACTAGTATCCATAAGGACAATACCTCCGCCCTTATCCGCGGGTTTGATGGTTATATCACTGTTTCTTTGAAGGTTTTCAATTATTCCTTTTTCTTTGGCATTTAGATTATATTTCTTTTTCTTATGAAGATTTGATCTTTGTATATCTTTACATACCAATTTTTCAAATGTGTCAAGGTAGTTGCCCTTTGCCTGTACTGGGTTAAATTTCGATTTAACCTTAAAATCTGTATGCTGAATGTTATCTAGAACTGGTCTGTTAGTTATTTGTCTTTCAATGGGACATTTGAGAAAAAATCTTTTTATTGTTAGGTTCCTCACAAACTTTTTAATGTGAATATGTGTGTTAAATTTGTTTAATCTTTTAGTTGGGGCAAAAGATAGACCTAAACTTAGAACTTTTTCTTCTTCTGTTTTTAGTTTGATACTACTTAGATTGAAAATCCCCTGTTTGGCCTCTATCTCCACCTTTTTGCCTCGTTTAGAAGCTCCTCCTCCTCTCTTTCCTCTAAATTTCTTTTTCTCCTGGTATTTGACTCGCTTTCGTGTCTTAACAAATCTCGTGAGTGGCCCTCCCCTAGAGGGCTTCTCTCTAAAAAAACTTGTTCATCATTTTTTTGTTGTTCCCCCTCTTGGGTTCTATGGTCTCTAAGTGTTTCAAATCGATTATATGTCGGGACCTTCCAATTATCATTCTGTCTTTCTATCCATCTGTTAGTCCTTCTTGGGTATTCCCAATTATTATGGCTGTTTTGATGACTTCTGTCTGGATTCTGTCTGTGCATGTTATGTCTAAATTCTGAGTAGAAATGATCTCTATTTTGATACCTCGGGTATCTTGGTCTTTCATATTGGGCATTGTGATCATTATTGTTGTATCTTGGTCTATTATATTGGGCATTATGTTCATTATTGTTATATTGAAAGTTGCGATTATTACTATGATACCTCTCAGAATTGTGGTAGTCATTATAGGGATAAAAATTTCTATTATTTTCAGAATTACTGTAGTATTGTGTTTGGGGGTCTCTTATAGTTCTATTCATGTGATTATTTTCTCGTCTCACATCTTGGTTATTGTGTCTTAAGGGGGTTTCATTCATATTTTCCTCTCTATTCATTTGCATATTGTCATTTATGTCCCTTTCCATTTTCCCCATTTTGATCTTAGAAGGTCCTTATTTAAATTTGCTAATTTATCAATAATTACTTTTTGTCTTTCTTTGAATTCATTACTACTTTTTTTGTCTTTTAATTTATCTTTAATTTCCAGAATATTTTTCTCGATGGTGATTAGAGTTTCCTTCCTGGATCTTTTTAGAATATCTATTAGAGTGTTTGATGCTTTCTTTAAAGTGTCAGTCCACTCAGTCTGTAGTATGTCTGAAAGTGGAAATGTACAATTTTTATTAAGGCGAAGCCCTCTTGGGATAATGTCCTTAGTGGTGTATCTATTTAAAAAGACTAATTCCATCTTTTGTTTAAGTTCTTTGATCATATTTTGTTCTAGATTCTGCATTAGATCAGATATTTTATCAGATGTACAAGAGTTAGTTATTTGAATATTATCATCTCTCATATCTGAGAAAATTTGATCCCTAAAGTCAAAAATATCTTCCATATTGGAAGTGATATACCTGCAGCTGCTACTAAGTGAAGGAGAAAGCTATGTGATCTGTGGAGTGACAGTAGAGCGCTGGTACAAAGGAGATACCACACACTTACAGATTGAGAAGATCCTTCGTTTCTCCTCAGTAATTTTAAGTGAAAAAAGGGGGGAGTGGGGTAAGTGCGCTAAAAAAGCTAAAGGTATCAGAACAAAGTATATTTTACTTTAAGGGTCATTAGTATTACCTTAATTTTTTTTTTTTTTTTTTATATATGTGATCTCCGAAATATATATTAAAATAGTAAATGGAACTTCATTTTTTAATGAAATAAAAATAAATGTTAATAAAGGTGTTCTTTAGAAGTGAATTTAAACTTTGTGTAAGTGATATAGAAAAGTAACTAAAATTGTTGCTAGCAAGGTGATGTGAAAAGTAACTAAAATTGTTGCTAATAAGACGATGTGAAAAAATGTGTCATTAACAGTGTTTGGAATTTGTTATGTTTGGAAATATCCTATATATAGGATAATACAGTACTTGAAGACTAGGTAGTAGAGGTGTAGTACCAATAGCAATATTTGAGAATAAGTATTTATTGGTCCAGGCTAGAAATTAGCAGGATCCAAGGGACCTAACAAATAGCCCTTAATAGTAAATGCACACAGATGTAAATAATTTTACAGATTTCTTTTCAGTTAAAAATATTACAATATAACAATTAGATAGGGGACGTCTCCCCAATTGCACAGCCTAAAGTTTCTCTAAAACCATAAAAATCTAAAAAAACTACTATAAAACAATCTATATGATGAACAGCAAATAGTCAGAAACTCTATATCATATAAGCACAGTAGAATCTAGTGTGGTTAACTCTCGTAATAACTTTTGGTGTGATAGATTCGTTTATCCAGACTGAGTTATTTTAGTATCGCCTTCAAATTATATGTGGATAATGCTAAAAGTCTCTATGCAAGTTCCGTAATAGATTGTGATAGCACACAGAGGTATATTTTCTAGCGGTGATTGTACTCTCCCTTCAGATGTGGGTAAGACAAATTTAAAGCTTACTTTTTAAGTCCTGGAAGAGCTGCTGGAGCCTGTGTCCGCCGGCTATCTCTCAGCCGAGTCAGTGCGCCGCATGGATCTTGGCGTCTGACGTCACCGGTAAGTCTTCCGGTTGTCAAAAAAGAAGAAGAAATTCTCAGCTGGAGTGTGTATTTTATCCAGATAGGATTTGGGAAATAAATTCTTTGTGAGTCAGTTGAAATTACACCCTGCACCTAGTGCCAATGCACGCAGGGATTATTTAGACTCCAGTATTGATGATTCAAGACGTAACAGAATAACCGGGTTACCTCAGAAATTTGTTAAAAGTTCATTTGAGATTCAGATGTCCTTGTCTGTAGTAGGCACAGTCACTTAGATCGACGCGTTTCACTCACCAGGGAGCTTTATCAAGATGCAGGTGACTGGCAAAAGGTGTTCTTAAGTAGGCTGTGGATAATTCTGATTGGTCCCTTTCAGATACTTTTTTGTAAAGGTGGAATTGCAGGTTTTTTCTTCATACGGGTATCGTATTCCTTGTGCATGTTCAAAGGCTTAAGGTGGAAGTATTTAAAATCCAAAGAAGACCTTTTAACTTTTTTAACTCTGAGTCCTTTTTCTGATGTTTGAGTCATTTTTCTTATTTAGTTTCCTATTATTTTAAATATCAAATGATGTTTTGCAAGCCAGCAAATACTGGTTATTATTCTTACTACATGTTCTATATCATATATTTGCTTACATTATACATTACAAAAACAGATTTTAATCCGTTGTAATTAATATTGTCCCTCCTGTAAGGATGTAACATCTGTTTATAAGCATGTTTTGCTTGTAATATTTACATCTGCTTTGCAAAGGTATAGTTACATGTTCTCAGATTGCTATTGTTATAAGTTTAGGTTTGTGTACTGGATTGGAGTTCTTTTGACATATTTTATGTTAATACTATTATAATTCAAAAAGAAAAGGTGAGAGATCTAGTTCAGAGTTCAGGCCTTTGGGGTGTAAAGTATCGTATTTATAGATCATTTCGGCTTCCTTTATCAACAATTTCTTCTCTAAATTGCCACCTCTCCAATGTTTATGTACTTTCTTTATGGCCCAGTATTTTAAGTGTTTAGTATTTCCTTTATGAACTGTTTTAAAGTGTTTGTATAAGTGGGTGTCGTCCTTACCATTTTTAATATTACCAATGTGTTCTCTTATGCGATCCCTTACCATTCTTGTAGTTTCTCCAAAGTAAAAAAGGTTGCAGGAGCACTTTAAGATGTAGATTATATTTTTATTGGTACATTTTATGATATCCTGAATAATTAGGGGTTTTGTATCCTTATTAATTTCGATTTTTTCCACTTTACTTCTATGACTGCAGGCTTTGCATGTATAGCAGGGAAAGAATCCCATGATATCTTTACCTGTTAGATCTTTTTGTTTATGAATGATTTTCTTTGTTTTTTTCAATTCACTAGGGGCTAGGAGTGTCTTTAAACTTTCAATATAACAATAATGAACATAATGCCCAATATAATAGACCAAGATACAACAATAATGATCACAATGCCCAATATGAAAGACCAAGATACCCGAGGTATCAAAATAGAGATCATTTCTACTCAGAATTTAGACATAACATGCACAGACAGAATCCAGACAGAAGTCATCAAAACAGCCATAATAATTGGGAATACCCAAGAAGGACTAACAGATGGATAGAAAGACAGAATGATAATTGGAAGGTCCCGACATATAATCGATTTGAAACACTTAGAGACCATAGAACCCAAGAGGGGGAACAACGAAAAAATGATGAACAAGTTTTTTTAGAGAGAAGCCCTCTAGGGGAGGGCCACTCAAGAGATTTGTTAAGACACGAAAGCGAGTCAAATACCAGGAGAAAAAGAAATTTAGAGGAAAGAGAGGAGGAGGAGCTTCTAAACGAGGCAAAAAAGTGGAGATAGAGGCCAAACAGGGGATTTTCAATCTAAGTAGTATCAAACTAAAAACAGAAGAAGAAAAAGTTCTAAGTTTAGGTCTATCTTTTGCCCCAACTAAAAGATTAAACAAATTTAACACACATATTCACATTAAAAAGTTTGTGAGGAACCTAACAATAAAAAGATTTTTTCTCAAATGTCCCATTGAAAGACAAATAACTAACAGACCAGTTCTAGATAACATTCAGCATACAGATTTTAAGGTTAAATCGAAATTTAACCCAGTACAGGCAAAGGGCAACTACCTTGACACATTTGAAAAATTGGTATGTAAAGATATACAAAGATCAAATCTTCATAAGAAAAAGAAATATAATCTAAATGCCAAAGAAAAAGGAATAATTGAAAACCTTCAAAGAAACAGTGATATAACCATCAAACCCGCGGATAAGGGCGGAGGTATTGTCCTTATGGATACTAGTAAATACATAAAAGAGGCAGATAGACTTTTAAACGATACCAAGACTTATAAAAAACTAGATTTCAATCCAACCGAAAAATTCAATAAAACATTAAATAAAATTCTTAAAGAGGGTAGTGTATCAGGGATACTGAATAACAAAGAACTTGAATTTTTAACACCCAAATATCCCCGTATACCCATATTCTATTTCCTGCCAAAAATCCATAAATGTTTGGTCAACCCCCCAGGGAGACCAATCATTTCTGGAATAGAATCACTTTCGGCTAATTTATCCAAATATGTTGACAATTTCCTGCAAAAACACGTAAAGAATTTAAAGTCATACCTTAAAGACTCCACACAAGTATTAAATACACTTAAATCTATCAATTGGGAAGAAGGGATGTACCTGGTAACATGTGACGTTACATCGCTGTATACAGTGATTAACCATTCAAAGGGCATTAAAGCCGTAGACATGTTTCTCAGCTCTGATCCACTAATGACAGACCAACATAGGTCCTTTATTCTAAAAAGTATTAAATATATACTAGAAAATAATTACTTCTCCTTTAACGAGAAATTTTATCTCCAAGTAGAGGGCACGGCCATGGGCACAAGGTTTGCACCTAGCTATGCCAATTTGTTTATGGGTGCATGGGAATCCCAGTTCTTTGAAAGCTATGGTGCAAACCTTGTGCTCTATAAAAGGTACATTGATGACCTGCTGATAGTATGGAGGGGGACAGAACAAGAATTAGAAATTATGTTTAAAGAAATGAATAACAATACTTGGGGTCTAAACTTCACATACAACTACAGTAAAGACTCAATAGTATTTTTAGATCTAGAAATTATGAGGGTGGAAAACAATTTGGAAACAAAAACTCATTTTAAAAAGGTCGACTGCAGCAATTACATACACGCAAATAGCTGCCACCTAGACGTATGGAAAAAGAGTATCCCAATAGGGCAATATTTACGTATTAGGAAGAACTGCTCTAGGTTAGCAGACTTTGAACAGCAGTCTGAGATCCTATTAGAAAGATTTAAAATTAGGGGTTATCAAAAAGATATCACAGAGAAAGCCAAAGATAGAGCAAAAAATACAGATAGGGAGTCCCTACTAATGTACAAAGAAAGACCAATGGAAAATAATACCGAAAAAATAAAAATTCCGTTTATAACAGATTACAGTATTGATCAAAATATCATAAAAAAAGCAATAAAAAAACACTGGCATCTCCTTAAAGAAGATGATGTATTAGGTGAAAAAATCTCTGATAACCCCGTATTTATATTCAAAAAAGTTGCCAATTTAAAGACACTCCTAGCCCCTAGTGAATTGAAAAAAACAAAGAAAATCATTCATAAACAAAAAGATCTAACAGGTAAAGATATCATGGGATTCTTTCCCTGCTATACATGCAAAGCCTGCAGTCATAGTAGTAAAGTGGAAAAAATCGAAATTAATAAGGATACAAAACCCCTAATTATTCAGGATATCATAAGATGTACCAATAAAAATATAATCTACATCTTAAAGTGCTCCTGCAACCTTTTTTACTTTGGAGAAACTACAAGAATGGTAAGGGATCGCATAAGAGAACACATTGGTAATATTAAAAATGGTAAGGACGACACCCACTTATACAAACACTTTAAAACAGTTCATAAAGGAAATACTAAACACTTAAAATACTGGGCCATAAAGAAAGTACATAAACATTGGAGAGGTGGCAATTTAGAGAAGAAATTGTTGATAAAGGAAGCCGAAATGATCTATAAATACGATACTTTACACCCCAAAGGCCTGAACTCTGAACTAGATCTCTCACCTTTTCTTTTTGAATTATAATAGTATTAACATAAAATATGTCAAAAGAACTCCAATCCAGTACACAAACCTAAACTTATAACAATAGCAATCTGAGAACATGTAACTATACCTTTGCAAAGCAGATGTAAATATTACAAGCAAAACATGCTTATAAACAGATGTTACATCCTTACAGGAGGGACAATATTAATTACAACGGATTAAAATCTGTTTTTGTAATGTATAATGTAAGCAAATATATGATATAGAACATGTAGTAAGAATAATAACCAGTATTTGCTGGCTTGCAAAACATCATTTGATATTTAAAATAATAGGAAACTAAATAAGAAAAATGACTCAAACATCAGAAAAAGGACTCAGAGTTAAAAAAGTTAAAAGGTCTTCTTTGGATTTTAAATACTTCCACCTTAAGCCTTTGAACATGCACAAGGAATACGATACCCGTATGAAGAAAAAACCTGCAATTCCACCTTTACAAAAAAGTATCTGAAAGGGACCAATCAGAATTATCCACAGCCTACTTAAGAACACCTTTTGCCAGTCACCTGCATCTTGATAAAGCTCCCTGGTGAGTGAAACGCGTCGATCTAAGTGACTGTGCCTACTACAGACAAGGACATCTGAATCTCAAATGAACTTTTAACAAATTTCTGAGGTAACCCGGGTTATTCTGTTACGTCTTGAATCATCAATACCGGAGTCTAAATAATCCCTGCGTGCATTGGCACTAGGTGCAGGGTGTAATTTCAACTAACTCACAAAGAATTTATTTCCCAAATCCTATCTGGATAAAATACACACTCCAGCTGAGAATTTCTTCTTCTTTTTTGACAACCGGAAGACTTACCGGTGACGTCAGACGCCAAGATCCATGCGGCGCACTGACTCGGCTGAGAGATAGCCGGCGGACACAGGCTCCAGCAGCTCTTCCAGGACTTAAAAAGTAAGCTTTAAATTTGTCTTACCCACATCTGAAGGGAGAGTACAATCACCCCTAGAAAATATACCTCTGTGTGCTATCACAATCTATTACGGAACTTGCATAGAGACTTTTAGCATTATCCACATATAATTTGAAGGCGATACTAAAATAACTCAGTCTGGATAAACGAATCTATCACACCAAAAGTTATTACGAGAGTTAACCACACTAGATTCTACTGTGCTTATATAATATAGAGTTTCTGACTATTTGCTGTTCATCATATAGATTGTTTTATAGATTGTTTTATAGTAGTTTTTTTAGATTTTTATGGTTTTAGAGAAACTTTAGGCTGTGCAATTGGGGAGACGTCCCCTATCTAATTGTTATATTGTAATATTTTTAACTGAAAATAAATCTGTAAAATTATTTACATCTGTGTGCATTTACTATTAAGGGCTATTTGTTAGGTCCCTTGGATCCTGCTAATTTCTAGCCTGGACCAATAAATACTTATTCTCAAATATTGCTATTGGTACTACACCTCTACTACCTAGTCTTCAAGTACTGTATTATCCTATATATAGGATATTTCCAAACATAACAAATTCCAAACACTGTTAATGACACATTTTTTCACATCGTCTTATTAGCAACAATTTTAGTTACTTTTCACATCACCTTGCTAGCAACAATTTTAGTTACTTTTCTATATCACTTACACAAAGTTTAAATTCACTTCTAAAGAACACCTTTATTAACATTTATTTTTATTTCATTAAAAAATGAAGTTCCATTTACTATTTTAATATATATTTCGGAGATCACATATATAAAAAAAAAAATTAAGGTAATACTAATGACCCTTAAAGTAAAATATACTTTGTTCTGATACCTTTAGCTTTTTTAGCGCACTTACCCCACTCCCCCCTTTTTTCACTTAAAATTACTGAGGAGAAACGAAGGATCTTCTCAATCTGTAAGTGTGTGGTATCTCCTTTGTACCAGCGCTCTACTGTCACTCCACGGGTTGTATTTTTTTAACATGCAAAAGAGCTGATTACTTTGGGGCATGCCCCGCAAAAGGCCCTTTTAAGGGCTGGTGATAGAGCTGTTAACTTTTGTAATTTAGAATAGGGTAAGCATTTTTTTATTTTGGGGGGCTTTGTTATTTTATTAGGGGGCTTAGATTAGGTGTAATTAGCTTAAAAATCTTGTAATATTTTTTTATTTTTTGTAAGTTTTTTTTATTTTTTGTACTTTAGTTAGTTTTATTTAATTGTATTTAATTGTAGGTATTTAGTTAATTAATTTAATTATTTTAATGATAGTGTAGTGTTAGGTTTAATTGTAACTTAGGTTAGGATTTATTTTACAGGTAATTTTGTATTTCTTTTAGCTAGGTCGTTATTAAATAGTTAATAACTATTTAATAGCTATTGTACCTAGTTAAAATAAATACAAAGTTACCTGTAAAATAAATATAAATCCTAAGATAGCTACAATGTAATTATTAATTACATTGTAGCTATCTTAGGGTTTATTTTACAGGTAAGTATTTAGTTTTAAATAGGAATCATTTATTTAATTATAATGTAGTGTTAGGTGTAATTGAAAATTAGGTTAGTTTTCATTTTACAGGTAAATTTGACTTTATTTTATCTAGGTAGCTATTAAATAGTTAATAACTATTTAATAACTATTGTACCTAGTTAAAATAAATTTGCCTGTAAAATAAAAATAAATCCTAAAATAGCTACAATATAATTATTAGTAATATTGCAGCTATATTAGGGTTTATTTTATAGGTAAGTATTTAGTTTTAAATAGGAATAATTAATTTAATAAGAGTAATATTTATTTAGATTCATTTAATTAATATTTAAGATAGGGGGTGTTAGGGTTAGTGTTAGACTTAGGTTTAGGGGTTAATAAATTTATTATAGGTGGCGACAGTGTAGGGGGGGCAGAATAGGGGTTAATAGGTATTATGTAGGTGGCGGCAGGGTCCGGGAGCGACGGTTTAGGGGTTAACATATTTATTATAGTTGCGGCGGGGTCCAGGAGTGGTGGTTTAGGGGTTAATAAGTATAAAGTAGGTGGCGGCGGTGTAGGGGCGCAGATTAGGGGTGTTTAGACTCGAGGTACATGTTAGGGTGTTAGGTGTACACACTTCCCATAGGAATAAATGGGATGTCGGGCAGCAGCGAACATGAACTTTTGCTATGGCCAGACTCCCATTGATTCCTATGGGATCCGCCACCTCCAGGGTGGCGGATTGAAAACCAGGTACGCTGGGCCGCAAAAGTGCCGAGCGTACCTGCTAATTATTTGATAACTAGCAAAAGTAGTCAGATAGTGGTGAACTTGCGGTCGGAACATCTGGAGTGACGTAAGAATCGATCTATGTCGGACTGAGTCCGGCGGATTGAAGCTTACGTCACTATATTCTACTTTTGCCGGTGTGTAGGGCTTGATAACTTAGGCGAATCAGCCTCGCCACAAATACGCTGTGGAATTCTAGCGTATTTGAGGTTGACGGCTTGATAACTAGAGGCCTTTATATCCAATATATATATATATATATATATATATTTATATATATATATATATTTTTATTTTTTTTTCTATGGTTTATTTAGCATTTTTTACAGTATGGATAATCATTTTTAATAATTATTACTTTTTTTAATAATTTATATGTAATATTTCAATAATGCGATCTAAGATTAGTAATTCTTCATGTGCATTACCCGACACTGCGTAAGACCTAAATTGCAAAACACAAACCGCGTTAAAGGGATAGTAAGCTCAAAAAATGTTTTAATCGTTTTTAAAACTTCAATACATATATTACATATTTGTAATATGTACCTATTAAATATTTTCAGCCTTTTAAATGTTATTTGAGATTAAAAATCCTTATTGCTCCAAACCCACTTTTTCTCATTATGTATGCCCTATACCCATGTACTACCTAGGTAGAAACATCATGGTGGGTCGCATGCGCATTTAATTCATTTGCTGAGTAATGCATGCACATCTTGGTCCCTCAGTCCTCTCTGCTGCAGTGCCTCACTGTACAAGCGCTGAAAGCAGGGGGCGGACATGTGGATTGTGACATCAGCATCCATGGGAGTGGCGCAACACAGCGATGAAGATGAACGGAAAGCACACATAGTAGATGGCGTAGCCACATGAAAATCCCTTGCATATTAATAAAGTTACCCTTAGACTAACGAGCAAGTTGCTTTGATTTTAGGGAAAGGAACACAACCCCTAGGCTAACGAGCATTTTTTAACCCCTCGAAAACTGTCTCCTATAGTTAAATATTTTGCTTTTAATGTTTTAATATATTTATAAATCCAGTATACAATGTTTGTTCAAAGGTGCGCCTCTATGATTATAAGCAATAGCAAATTCAGATATTAATAATTAACTCGCTATTGCTTATAATAACACCAAAAAAGGAAACTTGCGCCCCTATTGTAACTGCACGCTTCTGAAACCGGAAGCAAACAAAGACATTATCATGCAGTATGAATATTAAAATTAAAGGGACAGTCTAGTCAAAATTAAACTTTCATGATTCAGATAGGGCATGCAATTTTAAACAACTTTCCAATTTACTTCTATTATCTAATTTGCTCAATTCTTTAGATATCCTTTGTTGAAGAAATAGCAATGCACATGTGTGAGCCAATCACAAAAGGCCTCTAGGTGCAGCAACCAATCAGCAGTTACTGAGCATATCTAGATATTCTTTTCAGCAAGTGATATCAAGAGAATGAAGCAAATTAGATAATAGAAGTAAATTAGAAAGTTGTTTAAAATGACATGCTCTTTCTAAATCACGAAAGAAAAAATTTGGCTTTCATGTCCCTTTAAGTAGGCAGAACTGCTTCCCTATTGGATGGAGTGTGGGAATGCATTTTACATAAACTCTGCCTATTTTTATGGGCGGTCATTGCAGCTCATTTTATGTGAGTTTGAAAGCTAAATGAAATATATTTAGAAGCTTTGTTTCAGGAAATATGTGCTTCACATTAAAAAAAACATAATTTATGTAAGAACTTACCTGATAAATTCATTTCTTTCATATTAGCAAGAGTCCATGAGCTAGTGACGTATGGGATATACATTCCTACCAGGAGGGGCAAAGTTTCCCAAACCTCAAATGCCTATAAATACAGCCCTCACCACACCCACAAATCAGTTTAACGCATAGCCAAGAAGTGGGGTGATAAGACAAAAGTGCGAAAGCATAAAAAATAAGGAATTGGAATAATTGTGCTTTATACAAAAAAATCATAACCACCACAAAAAAGGGTGGGCCTCATGGACTCTTGCTAATATGAAAGAAATGAATTTATCAGGTAAGTTCTTACATAAATTATGTTTTCTTTCATGTAATTAGCAAGAGTCCATGAGCTAGTGACGTATGGGATAATGACTACCCAAGATGTGGATCTTCCACGCAAGAGTCACTAGAGAGGGAGGGATAAAATAAAGACAGCCAATTCCGCTGAAAATAATCCACACCCAAAATAAAGTTTAAATCTTATAATGAAAAAAACTGAAATTATAAGCAGAAGAATCAAACTGAAACAGCTGCCTGAAGTACTTTTCTACCAAAAACTGCTTCAGAAGAAGAAAACACATCAAAATGGTAGAATTTAGTAAAAGTATGCAAAGAAGACCAAGTTGCTGCTTTGCAAATCTGATCAACCGAAGCTTCATTCCTAAACGCCCAGGAAGTAGAAACTGACCTAGTAGAATGAGCTGTAATCCTTTGAGGTGGAGTTTTACCCGACTCGACATAAGCATGATGAATTAAAGATTTCAACCTAGATGCCAAAGAAATGGCAGAGGTCTTCTGACCTTTCCTAGAACCGGAAAAGATAACAAATAGACTAGAAGTCTTTCGGAAATTCTTAGTAGCTTCAACATAATATTTCAAAGCTCTAACTACATCCAAAGAATGCAATGATCTCTCCTTAGAATTCTTAGGATTAGGACATAATGAAGGAACCACAATTTCTCTACTAATGTTGTTAGAATTCACAACCTTAGGTAAAAAATTAAAAGAAGTTCGCAACACCGCCTTATCCTGATGAAAAATCAGAAAAGGAGACTCACAAGAAAGAGCAGATAATTCAGAAACTCTTCTAGCAGAAGAGATGGCCAAAAGAAACAAAACTTTCCAAGAAAGTAATTTAATGTCCAGTGAATGCATAGGTTCAAACGGAGGAGCTTGAAGAGCCCCCAGAACCAAATTCAAACTCCAAGGAGGAGAAATTGACTTAATAACAAGTTTTATACGAACCAAAGCTTGTACAAAACAATAAAAATCAGGAAAACTAGCAATCTTTCTGTGAAAAAGAACAGAAAGAGCAAAGATTTGTCCTTGCAGACAAAACTTATCCAAACCATCCTGAAGAAACTGTAAAATTCTAGGAATTCTAAAAGAATGCCAAGAAAAATGATGAGAAAAACACCAAAAAATGCAAGTCTTCCAGACTCGATAATATATCATCCTAGATACAGATTTACGAGCCTGCAACATAGTATTAATTACGGAGTCAGAGAAACCTCTATGACTGAGAATCAAGCGTTCAATCTCCATACCTTCAAATTTAAGGATTTGAGATCCTGATGGAAAAAAAGGACCTTGTGATAGAAGGTCTGGTCTTAACGGAAGAGTCCACGGATGGCAAGGAGCCATCCGGACAAGATCCGCATACCAAAACCTGTGAGGCCATGCTGGAGCCACCAGAAGAATAAACGAACGCTCCTTTAGAATTTTGGAAATCCCTCTTGAAAGAAGAACTAGAGGCGGAAAGATATAGCAGGATGATATTTCCAAGGAAGTGACAATGCATCCACTGCTTCCGCCTGAGGATCCCTGGATCTGGACAGATACCTGGGAAGCTTCTTGTTTAGATGAGAAGCCATCAGATCTATTTCTGGAAGTCCCCATATTTGAACAATCTGAAGAAATACCTCTGGGTGAAGAGACCATTCGCCCGGATGTAGCATTTGGCGACTGAGATAATCCGCTTCCCAATTGTCTATACCTGGGATATGAACCGCAGAAATTAGACAGGAGCTGGATTTCGCCCATACAAGTATTCGAGATACTTCTTTTATAGCCAGAGGACTGTGAGTCCCTCTTGATGATTGACATATGCCACATTTGTGACATTGTCTGTCTGGAAACAAATGAACAACTCTCTCTTTAGAAGAGGCCACGACTGAAGAGCTCTGAAAATTGCACGGAGTTCCAAAATGTTGATTGGAAATCTCGCCTCCTGAGATTCCCAAACCCCTTGTGCTGCCAGAAACTGATTTGTGGGTGTGGTGAGGGGTGTATTTATAGGCATTTGAGGTTTGGGAAACTTTGCCCCTCCTGGTAGGAATGTATATCCCATACGTCACTAGCTCATGGACTCTTGCTAATTACATGAAAGAAATTGAATTTGTATTATTAAATATATATATATATATATATAGGAATAGATGCAGGGGCGTATTTTGGTCGAGGCAAACAAGGCACCGGCCTAGGGCAGCAGATTGGGAGGGGGCAGCACTTTTTTGTGGCTATATTAGTAAGAAGCTTACAGTTATTTTAGAAGTATTATACAGGTATGTAAGGGAGATTTTGTCCTAAGAGCTTACATTCTAGGGGGCATAAGAGACTGCCCATGGGTCTTGCAGTTTAGAGGTAGCTCTGAACCTTTCTTTTATTCAGCTAGCTATTGCCTTTAGTTCTGTTGGCTACCAGCACTTAGTATTGTGTTTTGGGAAGTATTGTTTCAAGAAATCTGCATTTGTTTGTTGTATATTGCAGCGATAGGTGTGTTTGTGTATATGTGTGTGTTTATGTGTATAACTCTGTGTGTATCTGTCACTGTGTATGTGAACATTTATTTTGAAAATGCCATACAAAATCACTTTACTCCCTGATATCACAGCTAAAAAAGGCATAAAACCATAGAGGGGGAGGGGGATAGGGGGCAGCAGAATTTTGAGTGCCTAGGGCAGCACAAAACCTTAATACGCCACTGAATAGATATACAGGTCTATGTACAGGCATAACTCGTTTTATTGTGCTTCAATTTATTGCGCTTTTGCAGATATTGCTCTTTTTGCAAATTGAAGGTTTGTGGCAACCCTGTGTTGAGCAAGTATATCAGCACCATTTTTCCAAAATATATACACATATAAACCCATAAATACACATGCATACACGCATATATATATACCTGTATATACACCTATATATACACACCACCAGCAAAAATATTTTGACTCACTGAAGGCTCAGATGATGATTAGTATTTTTTAGCAATAAAGTATTTTTTCAATTAAGATATGTACATTGTTTTATGCTATTGCACACTTAAAGTGAAGGTAAAGTTACCTTGACACTGATCCGGAATCAAATTCTTTGTTAAAAAACAATAGGAGTTTCATTCATGATTTTTTTTACATTTGTATTCGAAATCCAGAAATCCCAATTTTATTTCCCTTTTTGCCAGTCCACCAATTCAACCCGTTTGTTGTTTTTTTTTTTATGTCTAGGTCACGTTTTTCAATCAGCCAGTTGAAAATCTGGCCATTAGGCGGCCGTGACCCCACGTCATCCGCCTTCTTGATTATATGCACATGCGTGACAATCTAATTCTCCATATCTGAGTACACGCGCGTTCCCGTTTGCGCATTGGAGAATGGTTTTGCCGTCTATCCCATCCCAGTCTCAGAATCGCGCATGCGCATTTTACACAGTTCGTCGCGAACATGCTTTTGAGATTACGTATAGAGCGGGTGGGACCGCTCTATACGTCACAGGACGATAACATCAGGAAATAGAGGTTAGGAGGAGTTATCGTCGAAACAGTAGGGAAATATAAAGCTATAAAAACAAGAAAAATAATAACAGATTTTAAAAATAAAGTTAGCGATCAGCTTATGGTATGACTAAAGATTGCATTGATACATTATAATTGACTAAACTTTACCTTCACTTTAATATACATTATAGTGTAAATAAAGCTTTTATATGCTCTGGGAAACAAAAAACTTAGTGTGACTCACTTTATTGCTATATTGCTTAATTGCGGTGGTCTGGAACCAACCAGCAATATCTCTGAGGTATGCCTGCATATACATATATATATAGAAATATATATTTAAAATAAAAATGACATTATCCTGTCTGTGTAGAACATTGGTATGTGAAATATTGATAACCCCTGTTGGGTTAGCGCGTGAGCGATAGGTGTTAGGTTTTTTCATCTGCGCGCTCCATTGACTTCTATGGGGAGAATATGTTATCGTGTTTGTGTTATTTGGTTAGCTGGGTTGAATTTGCTAGAGAAGTAGGCAACAGGGTGGATTTTCCCCATTTCAGGACCACGTTGGGAAAGCACTGCTCCTGCAGCAAAGTCAGAGGCATCGACCAACCGTTGGATGGTTCCGGATGCTGGTGAAAAAGCTGCTTTAAAGTACCAGTCCATAGTATAGGCTCTGCACATAAATAGGTGTATTATAAAAAGAGAATAATTTTGAGACTTACTTGGTCGAAAAACTAACTATATTGATTGAGAACGAGCGTTTTGAAAATAAATATCATTTCCTCGTCCTCTAAAGTCACGTGGGTGCCAGTATCCAATCACAATCGCATATACGTATAAGCGATTTCAGGCAGCTGCCAGTACCCAAGATGGCCCCCAATAAGGCAGAGGGGGAGGGTTAGGGAGCTATTTGGGGGGATCAGGGAGGTTGGGGGCTAAGGGGGGATCCTACATAGCAACATATGTAAATATGCTAAAATGTTTTTTTTGTTGTTTTTTTTTAAATACCTTTTATTTTAGTACTGGCAGACTTTCTACCAGTACTTAAGATGGCGGGACAATTGTGGGGTGGGGGAGGGAAGAGAGCTGTTTGGGAGGGATCAGGGGGTGGGATGTGTCAGGTGGGAGGCTGATCTCTACACTAAAGCTAAAATTAACCCTGCAAGCTCCCTACAAACTACCTAATTAACCCCTTCACTGCTGGCCATAATACACGTGTGATGCGCAGCAGCATTTAGCGGCCTTCTAATTACCAAAAAGCAACACCAAAGCCATATATGTCTGCTATTTCTGAACAAAGTGGATCCCAAAGAAGCATTTACAACCATTTGTGCCATAATTGCACAAGCTGTTTGTAAATAATTTTAGTGAGAACCTAAAGTTTGAAAAAGTGAACAATTTTTTTTAATTTGATTGCTTTTGGCGGTGAAATGGTGGCATGAAATATACCAAAATGGGCCTAGATCAATACTTGGGGTTGTCTACTACACTACACTAGAGCTAAAATTAACCCTAGAAGCTCCCTACATGCTCCCTAATTAACCCATTCACTGCTGGGCATAATACACGTGTGGTGCGCAGTGGCATTTAGCAGCCTTCTAATTACCAAAAAGCAAAGCCAAAGCCATATATGTCTGCTATTTATGAACAAAGGGGATCCCAGAGAAGCATTTACAACCATTTATGCCATAATGTCATGAGTTGTTTGTAAATAATTTCAGTGAGAAACCTAAAGTTTGTGAAAAAATTTGTGAAAAAGTGAACATTTTTTTTTTATTTGATCGCATTTGGCGGTGAAATGGTGGCATGAAATATACCAAAATGGGCCTAGATCAATACTTTGGAATGTCTACTAAAAAAAAATATGTACATGTCAATGGATATTCAGGGATTCCTGAAAGATATTAGTGTCCCAATGTAACTAGCGCTAATTTTGAAAAAAAGTGGTTTGGAAATAGCAAAGTGCTACTTGTATTTATTGCCCTATAACTTACAAAAAAACAAAGAACATGTAAACATTAGGTATTTCTAAACTCAGGACAAAATTTAGAAACTATTTAGCATGGGTGTTTTTTGGTGGTTGTAGATGTGTAACAGATTTTGGGGTCAAAGTTAGAAAAAGTGTTTTTTTTTTTGTTTTTTTCATCATATTTTGTATTTTTTTTATAGCAACTTATAAGATATGATGAAAATAATTGTAGATTTTGAAAGTCCATTTAATGGCGACAAAAACGGTATATAATATGTGTGGGTAAAGTAAATGAGTAAGAGGAAAATTACAGCTAAACACAAACACCGCAAAAATGTAAAAATAGCCTTGGTCCCAAACGGACAGAAAATGGAAAAGTGCTGTGGTCATTAAGGGGTTAAATAGATTATTCCTATTTAAAACTAAATACTTACCTATAAAATAAACCCTAAGATAGCTACAATATAACTAATAGTTACATTGTAGCTATTTTAGGGTTTATTTTTATTTTACAGGCAAGTTTGTATTTATTTTAACTAGGTAGAATAGTTATTAAATAGTTATTAACTATTTAATAAACTAATTATATTGATTGAGAACGAGCGTTTTGAAAATAAATATCATTTCCTCGTCCTCTAAAGTCACGTGGGTGCCAGTATCCAATCACAATCGCATATACGTATAAGCGATTTCAGGGAAGTACGCATGCGCTAATTTGCCGATAACATCACTGCTGACATAACTAGTGACCCGCGAACATGCTAGCATGCACAAAAAAGAAGCAGTGTGCACAGCATAATTTGGATGGAGCAGCGGTGCGCAGACTTCATTCTGGCACACTGTTGGAGAGGCAACAATTCGGTGAGATTACGAGTTTTGCGGTAACAGGGGTGCGTTGCTAACGAGCCTTTTTTTTCACCACTCCCTTAAGACAGAGCTGGTATTACAGGTTTTTTTAAACCTGGCGTTAGCCACAAAAAGGTGAGCGTAGAGCAAAATTTAGATCCACATCTCCCCTCAATACCAGCACTGCTTACGGTAGCGCTAAGCTGGAAAACGTGCTTGTGCACGATTTCCCCATAGGAAACAATGGTGCTGAGCTGGCTGAAAAAAAGTCACCTGCAAAAAAGCAGCGTTCAGCTCCTAATGCAGCACCATTGATTCCTATGGGGAAATACATTTTATGTCTGCACCTAACACCTTAACATGAACCCTGAGTCTAAATACCCCTAATCTTACACTTATTAACCCCTAATCTGCCATCCCCGACATCGCCGACACCTACATTATACTTATGAACCCCTAATCTACTGCTCCCAACATCGCCAAACCCTACATTTTATATATTTACCCCTAATCTGCCCCCCCCAACGTCGCTGCAACTATATTAAATGTATTAACCCCTAATCTGCCGCCGCCAACATCGCCGCCACTATAATAAAGTTATTAACCCCTAAACCTAAGTCTAACCCTAACCCTAACACCCCCCCTAATTTAAATATAATTTTAAATATTCATAATAAAATTGCTACAATTAAATAGATTATTCCTATTTAAAACTAAATACTTACCTATAAAATAAACCCTAAGATAGCTACAATATAACTAATAGTTACATTGTAGCTATTTTAGGGTTTATTTTTATTTTACAGGCAAGTTTATATTTATTTTAACTAGGTAGAATAGTTATTAAATAGTTATTAACTATTTAATAACTTCCTAGTTAAAATAAATACAAATATACCTGTAAAATAAATCCTAACCTAAGTTACAATTACACCTAACACTACACTATCATTAAATTAATTTACTAAACTACCTACAATTAACTACAATTAAAATAAATAAACTAAGTACAACCCCCCCCCACTAAATTACAGAAAATAAAAAAAGAATTACAATTTTTTTAAACTAATTACACCTAATCTAATCCCCCTAATAAAATAAAAAAGCCCCCCAAAATAAAAAAGCCCTACCCTATACTAGATTACAAATAGCCCTTAAAAGAGCCTTTTGCGGGGCATTGCCCCAAAGTAATCATTGCCCCAACATTAAAACCCACCACCCACACAACCAACCTTACTCTAAAACCCACCCAATCCCCCCTTAAAAAAACCTAACACTACCCCCTTGAAGATCTCCCTACCTTGAGCCGTCTTCACCCAGCCGGGCATAAGTGGACCTCCAGAGTGGCAGAAGTCTTCATCCGATCCGGCCAGAAGAGGACCTCCAGACCGGCAGAAGTCTTCATCCAGACGGCATCTTCTACCTTCTTCCATCCGGAGCGGAACGGGTCCATCTTGAAGACATTCGACGCGGAGCATCCTTTTCCATCTGACGGCGACTGAAGAATGAAGGTTCCTTTAATTGACGTCATCCAAGATGGCGTCCCTTGAATTCCGATTGGCTGATAGGATTCTATCAGCCAATCAGAATTAAGGTAGGAAAAATCCTATTGGCTGATGCAATCAGCCAATAGGATTGATCTCACATTATATTGACTGTTCCAATCAGCCAATAGAATGCGAGATCAATCATATTGGCTGATTGGATCAGCCAATAGGATTGAACTTCAATCCTATTGGCTGATTGCTTCAGCCAGTAGGATTTTTCCTACCTTAATTCCGATTGGCTGATAGGATTCTATCAGCCAATCGGAATTGAAGGGATGCCACCTTGGATGACGTCACTTAAAGGAACCTTCATTCTTCAGTCGCCGTCAAAGAGGATGCTCCACGTCGGATGTCTTCAAGATGGACCCAGGTAAAAGAGCTGATTACTTTGGGGCAATGCCCCGCAAAAGGCCATTTTAAGGGCTATTTGTAATTTAGTATAGGGTAGGGAATTTTATTATTTTGGGGGGCTTTAGATTATTTATTTTATTAGGGGGATTAGATTAGGTGTAATTAGTTTAAAAAAATGTAATTCTTTTTTTATTTTCTGTAATTTAGTGTGTTTTTTTTGTACTTTAGTTTAGTTAATTTAATTGTAGTTAATTGTAGGTAATTGTAGGTAATTTATTTAATTAATTTAATGATAGTGTAGTGTTAGGTGTAATTGTAATTTAGGTTAGGATTTATTTTACAGGTCAATTTGTATTTATTTTAACTAGGAAGTTATTAAATAATTAATAACTATTTAGTAACTATTCTACCTAGTTAAAATAAATACAAACTTAGCTGTAAAATAAAAAAAAAATCCTAAGCTAGCTACAATGTAACTATTAGTTATATTATAGCTAGCTTAGGGTTTATTTTATCGGTAATTATTTAGTTTTAAATAAGATTAATTTATTTAATTGTAGTCAATTTATTTAGATGTATTTAGATTATATTTAAGTAGGGGGGTTAGACTTAGGGTTAGACTTAGGTTTAGGGGTTAATAAATTTAATATAGTAGCGGCGACGTTGTGGGCGGCAGATTAGGGGTTAATAAATGTAGGTAGGTGTCGGCAAAGTTAGGGACGGCAGATTAGGGGTTAATAAAATTTAACTAGTGTTTGCGAGGCGGGAGTGCAGCGGTTTAGGGGTTAATACATTTATTAAAGTGGCGGCGATGTCCGTTCGGCAGATTAGGGGTTAAACATTTTAGTTAAGTGTTTCCGATGTGGGGGGGGGGGGGGGCCTCGGTTTAGGCAATCGTAATACCGGCGTTAGGCAAATCTCATTAAAAAGATAGGATACGCAATTGACGTAAGTGGATATGTGGTATGCTAAAATCGCGGAACAAAAGTGAGCGGTAGACCCTTTCCTGCCTGACTCATAATACCAGCGGGCGTTAAAAAAGCAGCGTTGGGACCCCTCAATGCTGCTTTTTAAGGCTAACGCAAGACTCGTAATCTAGCCGATTGATAGCACACACTGATGCTAGTGACTAGCTACACTGACATAGTGATACTTGCAAAACTGATGTTCTGATACTTGTAAATGATGGAACTAAAATACCAATATATATGAATGGCAGCATTTACTTTGCCTTCAGTGACAGTGATATTTATCTATGTGTAATTTACAGAAAGATATCTGTTTTCCAAAATTTTCTAAGCCCACCTTTATTACTTTTTAGACGTTAGAAGTGAAGCAACACTGTCATGTGGAACTAATGTAAGAAAAAGAGAGTAGCCAGCCACATGATGGTTATAATCTACTGCTATAACATAATACTTTGTGCTGAGTATTTAAGGCATGCACGGATGATATGGCCAGGGTCACGTGGACACGTGCATGACTTACGTGAGCGCACATGGAGTAGTGACGTGTACGCTCGTGCATGTGCAATAGGCAAATTATTATTCTAATTACTGCTCCTCTGATTGGAAGTTGAAGCATGTCCATCACATCCATGTACATCCTACTCTGGACAGGGGCGGTCGGGACACAGTGCCATAATTGAACACGCCAAAAATAAAAATTTGTATTTATTTACATTTACTTGTACTAATTTTATGCTACAGATGCTTCATGTTGCACATTTACTATGCACCAGTACCAGTTTTCCATTTTTATACTATTGACTGGTCCTTTAAGAACTTCAAAGTTTGAAAGCACTTCGTCTGACCAGTCTTTGCAATTGTGTCCCTTTTTAGTCAGAGTACAGGGCTGGACTGGGAATAAAAAGCAGCCCTGGAATATTTGGAGAGCAGCCCTATCTTCTGTTGACTCACAATGCGCACAACCCATTTTACTCAAAGGAGATTACTGTGAACCTCCTTCCCCCAATATTTTGTTTCAGATTTATATTTTATTAGTTTGTATTAAAAAAAACTTCCAGATTGTTGTTATATACACTCTAAAGCCCAATTGCATCCATTTATAACCCCTTTAAATTGTAGCTTTCCAGCCCCAGCTTCTGCAGCCCACCGGGAAATCTCCTGGTATCCTGGTAGGCCAATCCAGCCTTGTCAGAGTAGTGAGGGGAGCAATGATAGCAGCAAATCTTTTGATACATTTTCTGTAATAATTAGCGAACCCAAGGAATCTTTGTTATGCTTTTAAGTCTAGGCCAGTCCCTAACTGCAGACAGCTAAATAGGATCCATTTCAAAACCAGTGCTGGATATCACAACATGCCCTAGAAAGGATATGGGCCTCTAGTTATTAAGCTCCATAATTTTCTTGCATTCGCCGGCCCAATACGCTCGCCTAAGCTCGCCTCACTTCGCCACCGCGGACCTTAATACGTTCGCAAAAGTTATCAAAAAAACTGTCAAAAAGCTGCGCACCAAGTACGGGGCTATGAACAGCGGACTGTGATAGTTATCACTCATCCGATCTTGCTGCTCTTCGGCTTTTTTACAGCTTTATTGATAAGCTGTCACTAAGCACCCACACTATACTATACTGTTCTACCCCCTATACCGCCACCCCCAGACCCCCCCCGCAACTAAATAAAGTTATTAACCCCTAAACCGCCGCTCCTAGACCCCACCGCAACTATAATAAATGTATTAACCCCTAAACCGCCGCTCCCGGACCCCTCAGCCACCTACATAATACCTATTAACCCCTATCCTGCCCCCCTATACCGTCACCACCTCCCCTATCCTGTGGATCCCGGACCCCGCCGTAACTAAATAAATTGTTTAACCCCTAAACCGCCGCTCCCGGACCCCGCCGCCACTTATAATAAATTTATTAACCCCTATCCTGCCCCCCTATACCGCCGCCATCTATATTAAACTAATTAACCCCTATCCTGCCCCCCCTATACCGCCGCAACCTATAATAAAATTATTAACCCCTAAACGTAAGTCTAACACTAACCCTAACACCCCCCCAACTTAAATATTAATTAAGTGAATCTAAATAATATTACTCTTATTAAATTAATTATTCCTTTTTAAAACTAAATACTTACCTATAAAATAAACCCTAATATAGCTACAATGTAATTAATAATTACATTGTAGCTATTTTAGGATTTATATTTATTTTACAGGTAACTTTGTATTTATTTTAACTAGGTACAATAGTTATTAAATAGTTATTAACTATTTAATAACTACCTAGCTAAAAGAAATACAAAATTACCTGTAAAATAAATCCTAACCTAAGTTACATTTAAACCTAACACTACACTATCATTAAATTAATTAAATAAATTAGCTACCAATACCTACAATTAAATACAATTAAATAAAATAAACTAAATTACAAAAAAAACAAATACTAAATTACAGAAATTAAAAAAATATTACAATTACACCTAATCTAAGCCCCCTAATAAAATAAAATAAAATAAAAAAATAATAAAAGTCCCTACCCTATTCTACATTACAAAGTAATCAGCTCTTTTACCAGCCCTTAAAAGGGCTTTTTGCGGGGCATGCCCCAAAGTAATCAGCTCTTTTGCATGTAAAAAAAATACAACCCCCCAACATTAAAACCCACCACCCACATACCCCTACTCTAACCCACCCAAACCCCCCTTAAATAAACCTAACACTACCACCCTGAAGATCTCCCTACCTTGAGTCGTGTTCACCCAGCCGGGACAAAGTCATCATCCAAGGGGCGCTGAAGAGGTCTTCCATCCAATAGAAAACTTCATCCAAGGGGCGCTGAAGAAGTCTTCCATCCAATAGAAGTCTTCATCCAGGCGGCGTCTTCAATCTTCATCCATCCGGAGCGGAGCCATCTTCAAACGAGCCGAAGCGGAGCCATCCTCTTCAACCGACGACTACCCGATGAATGAATATTCCTTTAAGTGACGTCGACCAAGATGGTGTCCCTAGAATTCCGATTGGCTGATAGGATTCTATCAGCCAATCAGAATTAAGGTAGGAAAAATCTGATTGGCTGATTCACTCAGCCAATCAGATTCAAGTTCAATCCGATTGGCTGATCCAATCAGCCAATCAGATTGAGCTTGCAATCTATTGGCTGTTCCGATCAGCCAATAGAATGCAAGCTCAATCTGTTTGGCTGATTGGATCAGCCAATCCAATTGAACTTGAATCTGATTGGCTGATTGAATCAGCCAATCAGATTTTTCCTACCTTAATTCCAATTGGCTGATAGAATCCTATCAGCCAATCGGAATTCAAGGGACACGATCTTGGATGACGTCACTTAAAGGAATATTCATTCGTCGGGTAGTCGTCGGTTGAAGAGAATGGCTCCGCGTCGGCTCATTTGAAGATGGCTCCACTCCCCTCCGGATGGATGAAGATTGAAGACGCCGCCTGGATGAAGACTTCTATCGGATGGAAGACCTCTTCAGCGCCCCTTTGGATGAAGACTTCTATCGGATGGAAGGCCTCTTCAGTGCCCCTTGGATGATGACTTCGGCCCGGCTGGGTGAACACGACTCAAGGTAGGGAGATCTTCAGGGGGGTAGTGTTAGGCTTATTTAAGGGGGGTTTGGGTGGGTTAGAGTAGGGGTATGTGGGTGGTGGGTTTTAATGTTGGGGGGGTTGTATTTTTTTACAGGCAAAAGAGCTGATTACTTTGGGGCATGCCACGCAAAAAGCCCTTTTAAGGGCTGGTAAAAGAGCTGATTACTTTTTAATGTAGAATAGGGTAGGGACTTTTATTATTTTGTGTTTTTTTTTATTTTATTAGGGGGCTTAGATTAGGTGTAATTAGTTTAACATTCTTGTAATATTCTTTTATTTCTTTTATTTTCTGTAATTTAGTGGGGTTTTTTGTAATTTAGTTTAGTTTATTTAATTGTATGTAATTGTAGGTATTGGTAGCTAATTTATTTAATTAATTTAATGATAGTGTAGTGTTAGGTTTAATTGTAATTTAGGTTAGGATTTATTTTACAGGTAATTTTGTATTTCTTTTAGCTAGGTAGTTATTGAATAGTTAATAACTATTTAATAACCATTGTACCTAGTTAAAATAAATACAAAGTTACCTGTAAAATAAATAAAAATCCTAAAATAGCTACAATGTAATTATTAATTACATTGTAGCTATCTTAGGGTTTATTTTATAGGTAAGTATTTAGTTTTAAATAGGATTAATTTACTTAATAAGAGTAATTTTTATTTAGATTTTTTAAAATAATATTTAAGTTAGGGGGGTGTTAGGGTTAGTGTTAGACTTAGGTTTAGGGGTTAATTAGTTTAATATAGATGGCGGCGGTATGGGGGGGCAGGATAAGGGTTAATAAATTTATTATAGGTGGAGATGGTGTAGGGGGGCAGATTAGGGGTTAATAAGTTTAATATAGGTGGTGGCGGGGTCCGGGAGCGGCGGTTTAGGGGTTAAACAATTTATTTAGTGCAGTGGGGTACGGGATCAGCAGGATAGGAGTTAATAAATTTATTATAGTGGCGGTGGGCTCCGGGAGCAGCGGTTTTGGGGTTAACATGTTTAATATAGGTGGCGGCAGTGTAGGGGGGGCAGATTAGGGGTGTTTAGACTCGGGGTACATGTTAGGGTGTTAGGTGCAGAAGTTTCCCAAAGGAATCAATGGGATGTCGGGCAGCAGCGAACATGAACTTTCGCTATGCTCAGACTCCCATTGATTCCTATGGGATCCACCGCCTCCAGGGCTGCGGATTGAAAACCAGGTAGGAATTTGATAACTTTCAAAAGTAGTCAGATTGTGCCGAACCTGCGTTCGGCACATCTGGAGTGACGTAAGAATCGATCTGTGTCGGACTGAGTCCGGCGGATCGTAGCTTACGTCACAAAATTCTACTTTTGCCGGTGTGTAGGGCTTGATAACTTAGGCGAATCAGCCTCGCCACAAATACGCTGCGGAATTCCAGCGTATTTGAGGTTGACGGCTTGATAACTAGAGGCCATGGAGTCTAGGTGATAGGAACATTTTTTTAAGCTTTGCAAACAGGCGGTGTTCCCTAAGTCTGTAATGCATCATCTTCACATGGCCAATATGATCTTGAAAATATTTGAAAAATATAAGAATATTGTCCAAGTAGATTATCACAAACCTATTTAAATAATTTCTGATGTAAACCTCCTATTAAATCTGTAACACCTAAACGCTTCCTCATAATTACTTTCATAACGTATTAGATGACCAACCTGGAAACCTAAACATGATGATGAACAACCCATTCTTTTTACACTTACCCTTGTACTCCTGAATACACTTCATCCTGGTCTCCAAAAACCAAGCAATTCTCGATACTCATCTCCCACAGAAGCTTTTGGATGTTAAATTATTACTTATTAACCGATCCTAAAGATACAGTCTTTGGAAGCGTTGATAAAATACTACTTTAATTTTAGCATTTTTAAATTCTATAAACTTTCATAAAACATAAAGGCCCAGATTACCAATAAAGCACTACTGATGTGTCATCAATACCGCTGGATCATGCTAAAATTATTACGCAATTTCATATTACAAGTACATGGTAAAACAGATTTACCAGAGAAGGTTTAGAGCAGGGGTCCCCACACTTTTTTGTGTCGGGATCTACTTTTCAAATGACCAGCACAACGAGATCTACCCACTAAAAATGGGCCAGCTCCTAAGCTTACATTCCTGCTTTTTCAAATAAAGATACCAAGAGAATGAATAAAAATTGATAATAGGAGTAAATTAGAAAGTTGTTTAAAATTGCATGTTCTATATCTGAATCATGAAAAAAAATAAAATGTGTGTTTCATATCCCTTTAAATTTGCATGATTTAGCAACACATGGATGTGCAAAAGCATAAAGATACAACAGATTAAAAAAAACCTTTAATTCGGGTTAACAGGAGCAAGCCCTTGTGCCCCATTACAAAACACTGCATTCAAATTACTGCCACTGAACTCCTTTACTTTGCACCACGGGCTTGGCCTGATATGACCCAGTGAGGCTTACACAAATAAATTTCAATAGCCCGCCATGCAGACCATTTCTTACCAGGTCAACACTTGCAGACGTCAATCAGACTTGTTCCTTTAGCATAGCACAGCAGCCTCCGCCTTTACTTTTTCTATCTATTGACGCTTACCCTCCTAACTATACTATACCGCCATATCCATTGGGAGAGTACTTACTTAACCATGCTTTTGAGATAGGCCAATTGTGTTGTCATTCAAAAATCATCTACATTGATTAGTTAAAATCAATGTCCCTCGATCCAATCCTGTAACTCTTTTTTTGTGTCCAATCCTTCAGACTATTTAATGACCTGCCCCATCACACACTACGGTAGATAAAGCGGTATCCCTAGCAACCATACTCTACTCACCCCCCAGTGTTGAGATCCACATAATTTTAAGCATATAGGCTGCGATCTACCAGCAGTACCTTCAGGATCTACTGGTAGATCCCGATTTACCTATTGGGCACCCATGGTTTAGAGGGACCGACATCCCTTTAGCACACCCTATACTTTCAATGGAGATTACAACCGTGCTAAATATTACTTATAATAATAGTTGAAAGTTATGAATTGCACTCGAGAGCAAGCGAAAACATCCCTGTATGGTCTGGTGAATGAAACAGACCCAGAAGCTGAGGAGGTGCCGCTAGTCAATCTGGATAAGCAGAGAAGTTTATCATGGTCACTCCTGCGACTGATGAAGCCCCATATTTACAACTCAGGATAGGTACAACCCGTATGAGGTCTGGTGAGCTGGGGATATAAGTTCCATTCTAGGAGGACTTTCTATTTGTACTGGCATTTAGGTGGGATTAACCTGTGAACCGCTATTATCTAACTCCCTGTCTGCATTACTGCTGTACTAACCCAGTGGAAAAGAGAAACAGAAACAGTGAATGGACCAATGGAAATCAAGTCAGTGCTATATAAAGGTGTAAGGTGTGATCACACTTTATCGTGATAAAGCCAGGGTCGCTGGCGAAACATGTTGATATCTGTGTGAACACCAAGAAAGAAAAAGCCTGTTTTTTTCCTGCATACAGAAGTACTTAAGTGCAGGAGATTGAGGAACTACAAACACAAAAGCTAACTTGCGCAAGTTACAGAAACAAAAGGATTGTCTAAAGTTTGGTGCTGTAATCAGAGCACTTTCTACAAAGACCAGTGACAAGGTAACACAAAGAAAATTACCTACCGGAACCCCTTGTCTGAGAGTCAAACTGAGGACACATAGGAACCGCTGGGAAGCCGTGAGTAGTAACAGCTCACAAGAGAGGGTAAGAAAATCACCCCTAAACACTGTTTGGAACATTCCTTTTCTACAAATTAAGCTCACTGAGGATACAAAGAGGTAACTGTGAAACCGTAATATATCACAACATAAATATAAGGATAAAGAACACAGCCCTCAGTAATTTATCTCCAATTACTTACAAATGCTTTGATGAACTTTTTAGATACACAAAATTACAACCAATATAAGTAAACAGCCATTGTGGGGACACCATTTATAATCAGTCTTGCATTTAAATTGTTTTAACTAATTGTTAGTCTTTGCTACATATTTGTAATTTTAAAGTTGATGAAATATAGATATAAAATATCAAATAGAGACAAATATTATTAGGTGTGTGCAAGTGTGTTAAAGTGTGCGCAAGAGGCACCAGGCTACTCCAACCCTAAAGTCCCTCAAATTAGGGAAAAAAGATAAGTGAAAGAATGAAAATGAGGAGAAGCGCTAAAAAAGCTAAAGGTGCTAAACAGTTTAAAAATAATTGCTATGCAGACAAAATAGAAATAAATAGGATCAGTTTACTTGTTATAATTTAAAACAAACAATCACATTGATATATGTCCTAAAAAAAGGAAAAAACATAGATCATTTAAGAATCGGACGTCTCCGATGTATAAAAAACACACAATAAAAACTGTTGTTGCCAATAAACACCTTTTCTCAGTATTATGAGGGAGAAGTCAGCATCAAATCTAAAGTCCTCAGATGATTCAAAGGAGAACCAAAGCCGGGTTAGTGTAGACCCGTTTTACCTTTAGGTGTACCGTCCGTGTATCAAGAGGCACCTCCGTGAGGCGTGTACGTGTCCCGTGACGTCACAAATCGGGAGGCGTCGTCTCTGTATGGGCAATCCTATTGGTCAGGATAGCTTGAAGGTGAACTATAGCGGCCGCTATAATAAAGATGGTGAACTCCGCTCTTAGTGCAGGATCGCACGCAGGGTCACAAAATAACCAGATTTCCTCTGTAGATCTAATAATAAAAGGACCATTAGTGTGTGACTTGAGACCGGCTTCAATTTAAGCGCCTGGCCCTTCACAGTGTAGTCCTCGTTTTGTCCGTGGGTAGCTGAAGAATCCTTCACTCCAAAACAGAAATACAGTCCTTTTAGACAAGATGTGAAGTGTAAGGCAGCTGTAACTATCATCAACGCGTTTCTCCCTCTTACAGGGCTTTCTCAAGATGAATTAGCTCCAGTTACAGCCTCCTTTTAAACAGTGTAGACTCATATCCATTGGTCAGGTGTGATTAATTTAGGTGACAGGTGTGTTTACTAAAATTGGTCTATCGGCAACAGTACTGGCAACTAAGAAAAAATATATACATCTAAATACAATAAAAAACAAGCCACTTATATCTAGTTAAATATGAGAATGTACACAGAGATGCTAACATTTGGGGCATTTGAATATTGACCGTAATTTGCAGTTAAAAAGAGTAAAGAAAATAAAAATAAAAATAAAGGTTTAACTTAGGTTCAAAGATGTTTTCACAAAACAGTATTACTTACACTGAAAGGAGGATTTAAAAGAGCGACAAAACATCCTCACTAGAGTGGTCATAAAGTGTGACTATGTGCTAAAAGTCATTATAGACTAGTGTGCTTAAAGTAAAATAAAAAATAGGTAAAAAATTATTATTTGCACTACAAACTAAGGTGAAATTTTTTTTTATTTTTTTTTTTTATATATATATATATATAAGACTGCAGTTTTCTGCCGTTATGAGAAATTATGTAGGTGCTTGCAATGTCACAGTTAAGCTAATCGAGTTTAAAAATAGTGAACAATATTAAACTATAAATGAGTAGCAAAAGTCCTCAGACTAATAAAAATGGATACATATATATCCCATAAAACTAAAAATATAGTTACCAAAAAAATATATTGTGAGGTTAATTTGAAACTATTAGAAATAGAATAGTGCAAGGTCGTACTAAACCAAAATTAATCTAAAACGAAAGGTGAGATGTCGAGTTCAGAGTTCAGACCAGCTGGATGTAAAGTGTTGTATTTGTATATGTACTCCGCTTCTTTTATACATAGTAGTTTATCTATGTTCCCTCCTCTCCAGTGACACTTAATGTGTTGTATTCCCCAGAAAGTTAAATCCTTTGTCTGCCCTTTATGTACTTCTTTAAAATGTTTGTAGAGTCTAGTATCTTCTCTTTCTTTCTCTATACACAACAGGTGCTCCCTGATCCTATCCTTTAACATCCTTTTTGTTTCTCCAAAGTATATCAAATTGCAAGAACATTGGAGTACATAAATGACCCCTTTTGTCGTGCATCTTATAAGTTCTTTTATTTGAAATAGATCACCTTTAGGTGGAATTATTAAGGAATTTTTCTTACAGCTATGCTGGCATGCCTTGCATGTATAACAGGGGAAAAAACCTGCCACTTTCTTTCCTGCAATATCTAATTGTGTGTTTAGACTAATTTTTTCTTGAAAAGTACTAGGGACTAATATTTGTTTTAAATTTCTTGATTTTCTAAACACTAATCTTGGTCTGTCAGTCAAATTCTTCCCTATGATGGGGTCTGCTTGTAGGATGTGCCAGTGTTTATTAAGAATTTTTCTTACAGTACCATGATTTATTTTTTTTGGTAACTATATTTTTAGTTTTATGGGATATATATGTATCCATTTTCTCATTTTCTCATAGTCTGAGGACTTTTGCTACTCATTTATAGTTTAATATTGTTCACTATTTTTAAACTCGATTAGCTTAACTGTGACATTGCAAGCACCTACATAATTTCTCATAACGGCAGAAAACTGCAGTCTTATATATATATATATATAAAAAAAAAAATTAAAAAAAATTTTCACCTTAGTTTGTAGTGCAAATAATAATTTTTTACCTATTTTTTATTTTACTTTAAGCACACTAGTCTATAATGACTTTTAGCACATAGTCACACTTTATGACCACTCTAGTGAGGATGTTTTGTCGCTCTTTTAAATCCTCCTTTCAGTGTAAGTAATACTGTTTTGTGAAAACATCTTTGAACCTAAGTTAAACCTTTATTTTTATTTTTATTTTCTTTACTCTTTTTAACTGCAAATTACGGTCAATATTCAAATGCCCCAAATGTTAGCATCTCTGTGTACATTCTCATATTTAACTAGATATAAGTGGCTTGTTTTTTATTGTATTTAGATGTATATATTTTTTCTTAGTTGCCAGTACAGTTGCCAATAGACCAATTTTAGTAAACACACCTGTCACCTAAATTAATCACACCTGACCAATGGATATGAGTCTACACTGTTTAAAAGGAGGCTGTAACTGGAGCTAATTCATCTTGAGAAAGCCCTGTAAGAGGGAGAAACGCGTTGATGATAGTTACAGCTGCCTTACACTTCACATCTTGTCTAAAAGGACTGTATTTCTGTTTTGGAGTGAAGGATTCTTCAGCTACCCACGGACAAAACGAGGACTACACTGTGAAGGGCCAGGCGCTTAAATTGAAGCCGGTCTCAAGTCACGCACTAATGGTCCTTTTATTATTAGATCTACAGAGGAAATCTGGTTATTTTGTGACCCTGCGTGCGATCCTGCACTAAGAGCGGAGTTCACCATCTTTATTATAGCGGCCGCTATAGTTCACCTTCAAGCTATCCTGACCAATAGGATTGCCCATACAGAGACGACGCCTCCCGATTTGTGACGTCACGGGACACGTACACGCCTCACGGAGGTGCCTCTTGATACACGGACGGTACACCTAAAGGTAAAACGGGTCTACACTAACCCGGCTTTGGTTCTCCTTTGAATCATCTGAGGACTTTAGATTTGATGCTGACTTCTCCCTCATAATACTGAGAAAAGGTGTTTATTGGCAACAACAGTTTTTATTGTGTGTTTTTTATACATCGGAGACGTCCGATTCTTAAATGATCTATGTTTTTTCCTTTTTTTAGGACATATATCAATGTGATTGTTTGTTTTAAATTATAACAAGTAAACTGATCCTATTTATTTCTATTTTGTCTGCATAGCAATTATTTTTAAACTGTTTAGCACCTTTAGCTTTTTTAGCGCTTCTCCTCATTTTCATTCTTTCACTTATCTTTTTTCCCTAATTTGAGGGACTTTAGGGTTGGAGTAGCCTGGTGCCTCTTGCGCACACTTTAACACACTTGCACACACCTGTTTTTTAGTCTCTTGTTAGTGCTGCAGCAGAGTTTTTTTGTTTTTCCATTATGGATGATATCTTTGAATTTAGAGAAAGTTTCTACAAGACTATGTCAGGGAATAAGGAAGGAGAAACTGCTATATATTCTAACTTTGAAAATTTAGATGATATAATGAGCAAATTAGAAAAATTGCTCACTAGGGAACTGAAACAAAAAACTGAGATTTTATTTTTAAATAAATACAGACTTAAAGGAATAGTACCGAAAGGGCTAATATTAAATAAAGAATGTGCATTCCCATTAAAAGAAACATTCCAAATGGAATGGGAGGGCGTCCTTAATAAGGCCTCTTTGGACCTAATAGATATCCTTAAGAGATCTAGGAAAGATACCCTCCTAGATTTAGAAAAAGAAATCTTAGAAATAAAAGATAAACTCAAGGAAGAAAAGACTAAAGAATACATAGAAAAACAAAAAGTAATGATTGAGAGAATAAATAATTTAAGTAAAGATCTTTTGAAAACAAAATGGAAGAAATTAGACAGGGATACAATTAAACCACAAACAGAACAAAATAAAAATGAAGAGACAGATCCAACTGCGTCTCAAAATAATTGGACAAAAGTTAGTTATAAAAAGAAAGAAAAAAGGAATTATCCCAACCATAGAGATCGGGATTATAGGGATAGGAACACAAATCATTCATGGAGGCCAGACACACACAACAGACAATATAGTGGTTACTATCAACATAATACATACAGACATATGGATTATAGAGCGAATAACCCAAGAGAGAACTACCATCATGATAAAAGGCAATCAATGTATAACACAAATAGGGACTGGGGATACAATTATGATAGAAGAAATTCAGGATATAAGACAAACAGACATTGGGAAAATAATGATAGATGGCAAACACCTGTGAGGAATAATTATAGACAGACATACCAGCACTTTGAGACCCCTAAATCTGGAGGTAATAACAATCATTTTTTAGGACAAAGCCCTCCAAGGGAGGGCACATCCAGAAATCTGCAAAAAGAAATTCTGGAAAAAGTCTGGGGCAACAGAAAAAGACCTCTAGAGGAGCAAGAGGAAGGGGAACGAGCAAAAGAGGCAAAGAGAATAAAATAGACACAAATGGGGTGTTTAATATTAGTAGTATTCAGTTAAAAGAGGATGAAACAAGAATTTTGAGTCATGGACTCTCTTTTGCACCCAGCTCTAAAATGAATAAGTTTAACACACATGTACATATTAAAAAATTCATAAGAAATTTAACGCTCAAACGCTATTTCTTAAAAGACCCATTAGATAGGACTAAAGAAACTGAGGTGAGACAAGAAAAATTTATCCATACAGATTTGAAAAATAAATCTACATTTAATCCCACCTTTTGCAAAGGGAGTAACTTGGAAACATTTGAGTTATTGGTACTTAGGGATCTCAAAAAGAGTAAACCTTCACAATACACGAGGTCAAATATGAGCAAACAAGATCTTTTAATTTTGGAAGGTTTAAAGAAGAATGGTGACGTGACTATAAAGCCCGCCGACAAGGGCGGTGGGATTGTAGTCATGGACACGAAATATTATAAATCTGAAGCCCTAAGACTACTCAATGATAAGAAAACATATAAAAAATTAGAACTGAATCCTACGAACAAATTCGCAGCCAATCTTAAAAAGATTATTATAGAAGGAAAGAATTTAGGAATTCTGAATAATAAGGAGGTAGATTTCCTGGACCCGAAATTCCCTAGGGTCCCGGTGTTCTATTTCCTTCCAAAGATCCATAAGGATCTTAGGAACCCCCCTGGAAGGCCAATTATCTCCGGAGTGGGATCTCTTTCATCTAATCTCTCACAGTATGTGGATGTATTCTTGCAGAAGTATGTAAGGCAATTGAACTCTTATTTAAGAGATTCAACACAGGTTTTAAACATACTTGATACAATCAAATGGGAGAAAGACTGGTTTCTAGTAACCTGTGACATCACCTCACTGTATACGGTGATTGATCAACAACAAGGTTTATCAGCTGTAAAAAAATATTTGGATGCAGACCCAGACATCAAATTAGAACAAAACTCCTTTTTGTTAAAGAGTATATCTTTCATATTACACAATAATTATTTTTCGTTTGATAAAAACTTCTATCTCCAGGTTGAGGGGACCGCCATGGGCACGAGGTTTGCACCAAGTTATGCCAATCTGTTTGTAGGCCACTGGGAAGAAAATTTCTTCATGGAAAGTGGCTTTGGTGCAAACCTCGTGCTCTATGGCAGATATATAGACGATATGCTGATGATTTGGAGGGGCTCCGAAATGGAGTTGAATAACATGCTCACGAATATGAATACCAATGATAAAGGCCTAAAATTTACATCTAATTATAGTCAAGAAAAAGTTACTTTCCTTGACCTAGAGATCATGGTGATAAATGACTCTATTGAGACAAGAACACACTTTAAGGATGTAGATTCTAACAGCTTTATACATTCAGATAGTTGTCACCTTCAACGGTGGAAGGAGAATATCCCTGTAGGTCAAGCTTTAAGGATACGTAAGAACTGCTCTAGACTAATGGACTTTGAGGAGCAAATAGGGACACTAATGGAGAAATTTAAGGATAGGGGCTATGATGAGGAGCTAGTCCAAAGTGCTACTAGTAGAGCTAGATCATCTAATAGGAAAACACTGCTCACCTATAAAGAAAAAGACAATCTTAACGAAAAAGATACTATTGATACACCGTTTATCACTGATTACAGTAATGATCATGGTACTGTAAGAAAAATTCTTAATAAACACTGGCACATCCTACAAGCAGACCCCATCATAGGGAAGAATTTGACTGACAGACCAAGATTAGTGTTTAGAAAATCAAGAAATTTAAAACAAATATTAGTCCCTAGTACTTTTCAAGAAAAAATTAGTCTAAACACACAATTAGATATTGCAGGAAAGAAAGTGGCAGGTTTTTTCCCCTGTTATACATGCAAGGCATGCCAGCATAGCTGTAAGAAAAATTCCTTAATAATTCCACCTAAAGGTGATCTATTTCAAATAAAAGAACTTATAAGATGCACGACAAAAGGGGTCATTTATGTACTCCAATGTTCTTGCAATTTGATATACTTTGGAGAAACAAAAAGGATGTTAAAGGATAGGATCAGGGAGCACCTGTTGTGTTTAGAGAAAGAAAGAGAAGATACTAGACTCTACAAACATTTTAAAGAAGTACATAAAGGGCAGACAAAGGATTTAACTTTCTGGGGAATACAACACATTAACTGTCACTGGAGAGGAGGGAACATAGATAAACTACTATGTATAAAAGAAGCGGAGTACATATACAAATACAACACTTTACATCCAGCTGGTCTGAACTCTGAACTCGACATCTCACCTTTCGTTTTAGATTAATTTTGGTTTAGTACGACCTTGCACTATTCTATTTCTAATAGTTTCAAATTAACCTCACAATATATTTTTTTGGTAACTATATTTTTAGTTTTATGGGATATATATGTATCCATTTTTATTAGTCTGAGGACTTTTGCTACTCATTTATAGTTTAATATTGTTCACTATTTTTAAACTCGATTAGCTTAACTGTGACATTGCAAGCACCTACATAATTTCTCATAATGGCAGAAAACTGCAGTCTTATATATATATATAAAAAAAAAAAAAAAATTTCACCTTAGTTTGTAGTGCAAATAATAATTTTTTACCTATTTTTTATTTTACTTTAAGCACACTAGTCTATAATGACTTTTAGCACATAGTCACACTTTATGACCACTCTAGTGAGGATGTTTTGTCGCTCTTTTAAATCCTCCTTTCAGTGTAAGTAATACTGTTTTGTGAAAACATCTTTGAACCTAAGTTAAACCTTTATTTTTATTTTTTTTATTTTTATTTTCTTTACTCTTTTTAACTGCAAATTACGGTCAATATTCAAATGCCCCAAATGTTAGCATCTCTGTGTACATTCTCATATTTAACTAGATATAAGTGGCTTGTTTTTTATTGTATTTAGATGTATATATTTTTTCTTAGTTGCCAGTACAGTTGCCAATAGACCAATTTTAGTAAACACACCTGTCACCTAAATTAATCACACCTGACCAATGGATATGAGTCTACACTGTTTAAAAGGAGGCTGTAACTGGAGCTAATTCATCTTGAGAAAGCCCTGTAAGAGGGAGAAACGCGTTGATGATAGTTACAGCTGCCTTACACTTCACATCTTGTCTAAAAGGACTGTATTTCTGTTTTGGAGTGAAGGATTCTTCAGCTACCCACGGACAAAACGAGGACTACACTGTGAAGGGCCAGGCGCTTAAATTGAAGCCGGTCTCAAGTCACGCACTAATGGTCCTTTTATTATTAGATCTACAGAGGAAATCTGGTTATTTTGTGACCCTGCGTGCGATCCTGCACTAAGAGCGGAGTTCACCATCTTTATTATAGCGGCCGCTATAGTTCACCTTCAAGCTATCCTGACCAATAGGATTGCCCATACAGAGACGACGCCTCCCGATTTGTGACGTCACGGGACACGTACACGCCTCACGGAGGTGCCTCTTGATACACGGACGGTACACCTAAAGGTAAAACGGGTCTACACTAACCCGGCTTTGGTTCTCCTTTGAATCATCTGAGGACTTTAGATTTGATGCTGACTTCTCCCTCATAATACTGAGAAAAGGTGTTTATTGGCAACAACAGTTTTTATTGTGTGTTTTTTATACATCGGAGACGTCCGATTCTTAAATGATCTATGTTTTTTCCTTTTTTTAGGACATATATCAATGTGATTGTTTGTTTTAAATTATAACAAGTAAACTGATCCTATTTATTTCTATTTTGTCTGCATAGCAATTATTTTTAAACTGTTTAGCACCTTTAGCTTTTTTAGCGCTTCTCCTCATTTTCATTCTTTGACAAATATTATTAATTGTGTTGAAATAAAAGAATACATTCTATCTAAAATCTTTGAACAAAGGATACAAAAGAGCAGATAAATCCTTTTATTTGTGTATGAAACAAATGTATATCTGAATTTTAGAAATTTTATGAATTGATCGATATAGTGTTGCAACACTTAGGGATTGTGATTTATTTTTTTTATTTTTTTATTTTTTTATTTTTTTTTTAAAGTTTTTATTGAAGAATAAATATTGCATATACAAACTTTATGCAGTTTCGCTTGAACAGTGCTCAAAAACATAGTGGTTAATAACAGCCTTATTGTATAGAAACAAAATTGTTATATTAGTGAGGCTAACCAGAAACAAATATATGTCTCAGAAACCTCAGTTTTAAAGTATAGTATAATAGATTATATCACTTTATAAAGCAAAACTAAGGGATAGGTGATTTACCTTATTTGAAGTGAAGCAGCCACTCTTGGACCACTGCCAATCGGATAGGATTAAGAAGGGTAATATGAGGGTGCAAGGATGGAGGGGCCACTTTTGGGCCCATTTTCTAAGATTAAAAGATGTAATGTTAAGGGAACCATCATAACTGAGGATTTCTAAGGTTAAACAGCTGGGCCAAGATTCTCATGTAAACATCACTAGGGGAAGAAGATGATTTTGCGTGAGTATAATAGAACTTCTTAACGGCAATGAGTGGGCAGTTATTGAAATAGCTATACTAGAGTATACATAACTTCCCTGCATCTAAATGTATAGGAAACATTATGATAAAATTAGGGAGTGAGAACAGGACTGCAGACAAGAGTATTGGGCATTGCAATGTGGTTGTGATAAGCTGTCCCATCCGCAAACAGAAAACCTTTGGAGTAAGATGGGGTGGAGCTGCCCCTCACAGCGCCCCAACTGCAGTACTATTCAAGCAGGGGTCTAATATGTAGAAGAACAATGTGCCCTTTATGGATATAATTTTGTATCCTGAAATAGAGTGGACTATTGATGAGGTGTTATAGGGTGCTGTAAGGTATTGAACATAAACATGAAATAGATTTCAAAATGGTGGAATACTGTCTACTGGTGTTTTAGGGCAAATGTCATAATAAACTTAGAACATTGCACAAACCATCTACATCATTTGAACCTCTAACCAAATATTATGTTGCTCACATATAAATGCCCAATCATATATAGGGATGCAGTAGGCAAATGGCAATTTGATTCAAAGTTATGTCTAGGCAAAAACTAAATAAGTGAAGAGCTACCTTATCTTGAGAGCCAAAACTATCACTAACTACAAGGGTATTATAAATAATAAATAACATAATACAGTTGAAAATCAGAGCAGGTTCAGTCATAAAAATAGTTAACATGGGTATTATAAGTGTTTAAATTATAGCCTGGCCTGAGCAAACAATACGTGAGTGACCCAATGTACTTAAAATTACTTAATCGAGAGATTAACAGAGTGATTCAGCACAATAATGTGAGAGAGTTTTACAGTCATTATTCATGTCTAAACAAATAGTCATCGTGTGTATCCAAGTTTTGTTTTTTAGCGTGCACCCATACTGACTCTAGTGGGGATATAGCTGAAAGGTTATACAAGTTCGCTATAGCGTCTTTTGATCTGTGTAGATCCGGACTTTAATAGGCCTCGTTGCCTACTCAGCCCACTCCATGTCGGTCTTCTTGAGAAATCCTCACTTGGGTGTAGAAACCGGAACAGTGGAGTCGCCGGGAACTAGGACCAAGACTGTGTGATTGACCCAACTCAGTAGGACCACTGCTCTCGCAACTGGCAAGGAGCTCGGCTCTCAATGATCCTCCAGCACCGGCAACAGGTAAGTGTATGACAAAAAGAAGGCTCCTCCGAGACAGATTAGAGCTCTCCGGTTTTGTGTATCCAAGCTGGAGCCTACTCTGCTCTCTAACGCCAGCCTCCCCTTCCCTTCGCAGAGCTTTTTGGGAAGCAGCTACTCCTGATGGATCCAGAAGGGCCTTTTCTGGCCTCACATATGTGGGTTCAATTGTCACCTCAGGTGTAGCTGTCTGCACATCCCAAGCTCCTAAAGCCTCCTGGCCCCCGATCTGGGAATCCCGGGTGGGTAAAGGTTTTTTCTTGTTGGAGTGTACAGCACTTATCTGGCTGCGAGGTAAGGGGATCTCTCTGTTTAGCCGACATGTCATGGTAGGAGCAACTATGCTTTCAGACGCTTTTGTTGATCGGGTTGAAATAGTTGGTGCAGGCCCCTCTTTAGACCGCGCATGTAGCAGAAGTTTGAATAATTCTTCCTCCAGACTCCGGTAATGTCTTGTATGATTTGGACCATGCTGTGTTCCCATCTGTCTATAGTATCCATTTTCCAATATGTGTCTGGAACGGATTTTCTTAAAAATCTTTGACACTGTATGTAGCTGTTGTATTAAATAGGTGGTTCCCTATGGTATTGAAGGTTTTTGCAGTGTTTTGCGGTAGTTCACTGCTCCGTAACGACAAAGGCCTGGGTATGCCCTGCCGGGGGTGAGATAATAGGCCGCAACCTATATAAAGCTCCAGAAGGCTGCAACTGACATCAAGTCCAAATATAGCAATATCATTTAAAAGGGCTTTCTCTGCTGTGTGCAATTTGACATCAAGGTTTACTCGATGGCTTGTTTCAAGCTGGGTTTTGAGCAGATATATACTAGGACCTGAAGCAGAGAGCAGTCTTGCGACCGATCATGGCCGCCGCCCGGAAGTTCCCCCGATTGTGATTTATTTTATCTTGGTATTATCATGTTTTTATTTTGAAAATAAATTGTAGAAGAATTTTTCACTTATTCTGTCCAAGGTCCAGTTTTTTCTACATATTTAGCTAATGACTTCCATACACACCTTTATCCCTTTTGCAGATTAAGCGCCTAATCTCCATAACTTTTTCACTGCTGTACTAACAGAACATGCTAACAGTGCTGATTAACTTCTAAGAATCACATTTACCAGCCTGCTCCTATTGACTTTTCTTTTTGCCTGACATATGCATCATTATGTAATTTCTGCAATAGATGCTGGACTTTGTGCGCTGTTAATTTTTTTTTTTTTTTTTGAGGTTGTAAATAAATGGTACAGGCAAATAATAACACATTTCCAAAATATACATCTTAAAATTCAGAAACGAAAGATCCAAATAATCGCCCAAGCATTCAAAGAAAAATTAACCTCAGGGTTTTAATTAAGATATATACCCTTAAATTATGATGTTGAGTCAGATAGAATGAAATCCCACAATGATAAATAGGGATTTTTCTTGGACCCCTTAGAAAAGAATTTAAGTCAGACTGGGGAATTGTAGGGGGAAAATATAAAATAACAAAATGAGCCGCTCTTGGACCCCAAATGGAACCTAGTAACAAGTGGAACGTAATCTTAAAATTAGTAATAAAACATATTACAATATGGGAGCACAGGTAATGTTTCAAAAACTAGAAAACTAAGATAAATAAATTAGGAGCTCTATGTGATAAATTAAGGAGAGTAATTGCTTGTTCAAGGCTTGTTCTTAAACCTATCTTAAGATATACACTGTAAGAGACTTTAGGATATTATGAGTAACATTTAACTGGAAAACTTGCAGAACTTGAAGCCAACCAGCAGCATTATGGGACCTTGGTGTAAACTGACGTGAGACCCTACTGCCTTTAGCCTACGTCTGAATTATAGAAATAATGTATCTTATAAGAGATCACGTATTTGGATATACACACTATCGGCTAGATTACGAGTTTTTGTTGGTAATGGTGTGCGGGGCTAACGAGCAGTTTCTGCTCACCGAACCCGGCGTGCGGAGAGCAAAATGTAGCTCCACATCTCACCTCAATACCAGCGCTGCTTACGGTAGCGGTGAGCTGGCAAAACATACTCGTGCACGATTTCCCCATAGGAATCAATGGGGCTGAGCTGGCTGAAAAAAAAAAGTCTAACACCTGCAAAAAAAGCAGCGTTCAGCTCCTAACGCAGCCCCATTGATTCCTAAGGGGAAATACTTTTATGTCTACACCTAACACCCTAACATGAACCCCAAGTCTAAACACCCCTAATCTTACACTTATTAACCCCTAATCTGCCGCCCCCGACATCGCCGACACCTGCATTATATTATTAACCCCTAATCTGCCGCTACGGAAACCGCCGCCACCTTCATTATACTTATGAACCCCTAATCTGCTGCCCCCAACATCGCCGACACCTACATTAAATTTATTAACCCCTAATCTGCCGCCCCAAATGTCGCCGCAACCTAACTACAATTATTAACCTCTAATCTGCATCCCCAACGTCGCCGCCACTATATTAAAGTTATTAACCCCTAAACCTAAGTCTAACCCTAACCCTAACACCCCGTAGCTTTAATATAATTTAAATAAATCTAAATAAAATAACTACAATTAACTAAATTATTCCTATTTAAAACTAAATACTTACCTATAAAATAAACCCTAAGCTAGCTACAATATAACTAATAGTTACATTGTATCTAGCTTAGTGTTTATTTTACACCTATTTTTAGGTGTAAGTTACAATTACACCTAACACTACACTATAATTAAATAAATTAAATAAACTAAATATAATTAATTGCAATTAAATAAAATTATCCAAAGTATGAAAAAAAACAAAACACTAAATTACAGAAAATAATAAAATAATTACAAGTTTGTTAAACTAATTACACCTAATCTTCAAGTCATCCGACGCGGAGCATCCTCTTCATCCGGAGTCTTCTTACTAAATGACGTTACCTTTAAGTGACGTCATCCAAGATGGCGTCCCTTCAATTCTGATTGGCTGATAGAATTCTATCAGCCAATCGGAATTAAGGTAGAAAAAATCCTATTGGCTGATGCAATCAGCCAATAGGATTGAAGTTCAATCCTATTGGCTGATCCAATCAGCCAATAGGACTGAGCTCGCATTCTATTGGATGATTGAAACAGCCAATAGAATGCAAGCTCAATCCTATTGGCTGATTGGATCAACCAATAGGATTTTTTCTACCTTAATTTCGATTTGCTGATTCTATCTTGTCAATTCTATCAGCCAATCGGAATTGAAGGGACGCCATCTTGGATGACGTCACTTAAAGGTACCGCCATTTAGTAAGAAGACTCCGGATGAAGAGGATGCTCCGCGTCGGATGGCTTGAAGATGGACCCGTTCCGCTCCGGATGGATGAAGATAGAAGATGCCGTCTGGATGAAGACTTCTGCCCGTCTGGAGGACCTCTTCTTCCCGGCTTGGATGAAGACTTCTGCCCGTCTGGAGGACCACTTCTGTCGGATTCGTTGAAGACTTTGGCCCGGTTGGGTGAAGACTTCTCAAGGTAGGGTGATCTTCAAGGGGTTAGTGTTAGGTTTTATTAAGGGGGGATTGGGTGGGTTTTAGAGTAGGGTTGGGTGTGTGGGTGGTGGGTTTTAATGTTGGGGGGGTATTGCACTTTTTTTTACAGGTTAAAGAGCTGATTACTTTGGGGCAATGCCCCGCAAAAAGCCCTTTTTATTATTTTGGGGGGCTTTTTTATTTTATTAGGGGGATTAGATTAGGTGTAATTAGTTTAACAAACTTGTAATTATTTTATTATTTTATGTATTTTTTTTTTACGTACTTTAGATAATTTTATTTAATTGTATTTAATTGTAGTTAATTTAGGGAATTAATTTAATTATAGTGTAGTGTTAGTTGTAATTGTAACTTAGGTTAGGTTTTATTTTACAGGTATATTTGTCTTTATTTTAACTAGGAAGTTATTAAATAGTTAATAACTATTTAATAACTATTGTACCTAGTTAAAATAAATACATACTTGCCTGTAAAATAAAAATAAACCCTAAGCTAGCTACAATGTAACTATTAGTTATATTGTAGCTATCTTAGGGTTTATTTTATAGGTAAGTATTTAGTTTTAAATAGGAATAATTTAGTTAATTGTAGTAGTTTTATTTGGATTTATTTAAATTATATTTAAGTTAGGGGGTGTTAGGGTTAGGGTTAGACTTAGGTTTAGGGGTTAATACATTTAATATAGTGGTGGCGACGTTGGGGGCGGCAGATTAGGGGTTAATAAATGTAGGTAGGTGTCAGCGATGTTAGGGACGACACATTAGGGGTTAATAATATTTAACTAGTATTTGCAAGTCCCTTAACCCACCCCTGTACGTGAGGTGCACTGAGGAGAATATACTGGATCTGGTCCCCTGAGGGAAGGTCTAATAAAAAGTACATACTGTAAGATGAGAACTGTAGTAGCAAGGCTGACCATAGCAGTACTCTCCACCTCGCCCAACACCTATATGAAAAGCTGTGTTGCGCTTGTATTTTGTTTTGTCAACGATGGGGCATACCTCCTCTTGTGGCGCTCTGCTTGATTAGAAGGGTCGGATAACCATTCGCATGACAAACTATCTGCCAATTGGTATAATACTTGCAATTCTAAGGTTGGCCGCAATTCACAGTAAAATAAATGTAGATTGTGACTTTTATCTGGGTTGTCTGTCCCTGCATAGCCCCCTAATAAGGTGTCTTCTCCAAATATAGGCTTATTGAGGTGTCGTCGATCTAGCTGCAGGACAAAATTTGTGTCATCCACGTTAGAGGACTCTACCTCCAGTTCGATCGTGAGTTTATCTGATCCAGGAGCCCGATCATGATTTATAGCCCCACATGTCTGGAAACAGTTTTCTACCAGCCGGTGCAGCTTAAAAAAATGTTCCTCTAGGAGCGTGTAGAGCTTGTAGGTATGGCATAGTAGGTTCTGTCTTTCTTGATATTTTTGTAAGATCCAAGAGAGGATGGTGCAGCCAAATAGTGGTTGCCTAACCGGTGTTACCGGGGGGGGGGGGGGGGGGTGTTGATCTCTTCTTGGTAGGCCGCCGCCTGAAGTTACAATGGTCCAGATCTAGGCTGGAGGGTCACAAACACAGTAATCCTAGGATCAATAGATTCAGTGGAACGTAAACGTTCTCCAGACACAAGTTTTATGTGGGTATACTGTAGATTCCTCTAAGTAATCGGTGGATTAATGGGATCTCCTCAGTAGCCTCAAATATTGCGACCAAAGATGGCCGCTGCCCAGACACGCCCCCTGCGCTGTTAAATTTAAAATTCCATGCGAATAATGTTTCAGCAACATGAACTTGTGAATTGAATCACTTGGGAGTCCTGCAGAGAGTTAGATTGTTATTTATTAGTTTTTGTTGGTGTCATATTTTGTATTCTAACCATTTATCCGTAGGTATATTTTTGTGGTTAAATAAATATTTTGATCAATTTGCAACTGCTGTTCATTGTGTTGTGCCTTTCATTGATCCACTACCCTATGGTTGTCCTTTATTGAGGTATATGGGTGTGTGCTGGATAAGGGATCAGCTTTTTATTTCTCTTGTTATATATATATATATATATATATATATATATATATATATATATATATATATATATATATAGTAGCTGTAGAATTAAGCACTCACTGGACTTCAAGCAAAAAGATTTATTCCATATGTGACGTTTCAGGACCACTTGAGCCCCTTCTTCAGACAAGACCAAACCCAAAATTAACTGCAAACAGAGTTAATAAAAGCTACATAGGACCACTCCCCCCAAGTTGCTCCAATCAAAGAGCAGCATGTGCAAAAGAAAAACATTGACATGTGAAAAAAGCATTGTGTGCAGAAACACCCTGTGTATAATAAGTGATCTTACAATGCAAAACAGGCTTGTGTTGCATTAAAACAACCAGTGTTATATAAAAAAAAACTTGTGATGTTTAAAACACTTCTAATGCATAAAAACTTATATTGCATAGAGAACTCTGCTTTGCCCCCAATCCCAGAGAACTCTGCTTTGACCCCAATCCCAACTATGCAATCCCAGGGCCTGCGTACACACAACGGCACCCCCTTCGATCTCATATATAGATACAACAAGTGACAGCTCAAATCTAATAATCTCAAAAGGAACATCCCTGGGCTTACTCCCAATCTGATCTGTATAGAGCCACTGTGGCTATAATAGCAATGTCATCGGAGTCTCATAATTACCCAAATCTGTGCATACTACCGGGCTCGCATTCACCACGAGCTGTCCAGCTATCACATTATTCAAAACAGAAGACTACGAGATCACTGACGCTCCTACATCACCAATCACCGGCCACCACCAACTAGCTCCGCCCATAGGTGTACCATCAGCCAACCGCTGTTTGTTGCCGTGCATACACCCACCAGCTTAACTGGTCTATAATCACAGAGTAGAGATAGCCGCTACTCTGCCAGCGTAGTCAAAGAGGCATCGTATATGCGCCGACTACTTACAGACTCCTATTACCACATTCACACCCACTATGTTATATGGTATATCACTGCCCATATCATGACCTATGCAGCCTATTCCGCAGGTTACATGTAGCAGGGGAAATAGTATTATATATAGAGACCTCAGACTAAAAATCGCCATGTCTGTGTGTTAATGTGGACCCCAACTGAGTCGTAACAAGATAAACCACCAGATTAAAAATGTAAGATTATAATACTACACTCAGACCACCCAAAGCTAGTGTGTATCAAGAAATAATTTAAGAGAAAAAGAAAATAAAGTAAATATGAAAATGCCATCATATAACAATCCCAGATGAAAGCAGGGGGATGACATCCTGCAACCCTGCTCTCAAGAAACATCATAGATATCAATAAAGACTTTGGGTAAGACAATTACAAAGAATTGCATCAAGTACCAGTATTAAGCTATAATGGATTGTAGGGACAAGTAGAACATAATACCAGCTGGTGGACATAATAGGATCCTGCGACTGTCCACATAGAGCATTCATGTAGGAAAGTGGGCTAATAGATTGGGGTGCAGAGAGAGAGAAAAAAGCCAATTGCAAAAACTAAATATACAAAAAAGTTAAAATTTATACACAAACAATCAATATGTATACTACACAAAGGCACCCCGTGATCAGAGTACAAACCCTTAAAAAATGGTAATCCCTTACCCTGTATGTAGCAGTGGTTGTGCTCAAACCTCAGCAATAGTCACACCCAGCATCAGATTCACAGGTGACAAACACCCAGTCTGTAAGATGTAATGATGTGTGAATGAATCATTAACTGTAACTGATTCAAAGAAAACATTACCACCCAGTATGAGTATTTAGTCCATTAGGGTGGAGTGTCTCTAATTCATAGATCCATTGGGCCTCCTTCTGGAGTAGGTGTTTGTCCCTGTCACCACCGCTCTTCAGTGGCGGGATGTGGTCAATAATTATGAACCTCAGGTCCTTCACAGAGTGGCCAGCTTCAAGGGAGTGTTGAGCCACAGGTTGTTCTGACTTGCCAGATTTGATGGCAGACCTGATGGCAGAACGATGATTAGCCATTTGTACCCTGTCATCATCGGTCGTTTTGCCCACATAGAAAAGCCCACATGAGCAATTGAGTAAGTAGACAATAAACTCTGTGGTGCAGGTGACAAAGAATCTGATGTTGTATTTCTTAGAATTGGTGGGGTGATGGAATACTGACCCCGTCAACATCCCATTAAAGGTCACACAGCTGGCACATCTATAGCACCCCTTCTTGCGCTTCAGCATGGTGCGGTTTTCTTCAGTCTTGTCCACATCAGTTTTCACCAACAGGTCTCTAAGGTTACGATCCCTACGATATGCAATGCGAGGAGGTGAGCAGTTTTTAAATGGTGAAGCTGGATCAGTTTCCAATAGCTCCCAAGACCGTTTTAGTTCCCCTATCAACTTCCTCTTATAAGGAATGTATGTCGTGACAAATGTCAGGCGTTGTTCCTCTCTGGCTCCCTTCTTGATCTCACTCAGATCCATATTAGCCCCAATACTTCAAGTTTGAGATGTGTCAGCTCCTTGCCTTTATAACCACGTTCCTGGAACCTGTTATCCATCTCTTCCAATTGTTGGAGACAACGTTCATGATCAGTGTTGTTCCTCACTACTCGCTGGAATTGAGCTTTGGGAATGTTCTACATGAGTGATGGAGGGTGACTGCTCTCAGTATGCAAGATCGTGTTCCTGTCTGTCTCCTTGTGGAATAGTATGGTTCCCAACTTGCCATCCTGCTTAAAGATCCTTACATCCAGAAAGTCAATAGTTGAGTTATTGCTTGTGTGCTTGAACCTGATGGTCCCAAGGAGGTGATTCAGATCATCCACCCGCTGGCAATTCACTTGGGGGACCAACATACGGTATTCTCATCAGACACCTCTTGACTGCTTCCATCCCCATGTCATGTGGAATTACTGTGTGCAAACTTGAGAAGTCATGTGTCACTAGTAAATCAGTTTCTCCAATCTCTGTGTCATGGATGATGTTCTCAATAAAGGAAGCTGAATATAAGAGCTCATTCTCCTCACCCATGGCTGCAGGTAAAAATCCACAAACTGGGTGAGAGGCTGGAGCAGAGAGCCCCTGGCTGAGACAATCGGCCTCCCAGGATGTTCTCTGGGATTTTTGTGGATTTTGGGTAAAGTGTAAATAATTGTACTTATAGGAAAGTCACGTTTAAGGAACACAATTTTAGATAGGTAGCCACTAGAGGCCCAACGATCAAGGCATACGCCAATGTACTTCTTAAAGGGTATAGTAGGGTCACCTTGTAATATCCTATAGGTGTTGGTATCTGATAATTGTTGTAGGATTTCATTCTTATAATAGACCAAATCCATCACCACCACCACTCCACATTTGTCTGCTGGGCGGGTCACAATTGTTTTGTCATTTCTAAGTGATGTGAGTGCTTCACGCTCCTCCTTGGGTAGATTATTGTGAAAGCGTGATCTTGTCCCACCACGGACCTGCTGTTTCATCAGCCTAGTAAAAGTCTGGATAGAAGCATTATTAGTGTTTGGATCATATGAGCTCTTGCCCCTAAAGGGGGTCTGCTGGGACGACCCTTCACCATACAGCTCTTTCAGGCATAGATTTCTACCAAACTTCTGTAGATCAACATACATGTCGAACTCATTTAGTTTGTTGGTAGGCACAAAGGAAAGGCCCCGGTTGAGAACCTTATTTTCATCTCTCGTGAGAGGTCTTGAACTGATTTTAAAAACATTTGAGGTTGTGGGGTTTATGGTCTGCAATGGCGGGAGATGCCCCCCCTCCTCGTATGCTGCCTCTGCCTTCTCCTAAAAAAGAAGAGGATGTTGTTGCAGTAGCAGCAGGGATTGACCCCAGAGCAAAACCTCTTGGAGGGAGAGGTGCAGGATTCCTGTTGATACTAGCTCAGGGGAGAGCTTGGATCCTGACATGATTGAGGTGATACAGGGAGGCCTCCAATCACAGGGTCAAGGCGTGATCACACAATCCAGGGCTTTTTTTTATTTTTATAGGCACTAAAAGAGCTGATTGCCCTTTTAAGGGCAATGGCCATACAAATGCCCCTTAAGGGGCAATGGGTAGATAAGGTCTTTATTTAGTTAGGTCTTTTTTATTTTGGGGTTTGGGTGGATGGGGGGTCTTACTATTAGTGGGGACTTTGTATTTTTTAGGGTAAAAGAGCTGATTTCTTTAGGACAATGCCCTACAAAAGGCCATTTTAAGGGCTATTGGTAGTTTATTGTTAGATTAGGGGGTGTTTTTATTTTGGGGTGGATTTTTTGTTTTTAAGGGGGTATTTGATTAGGAATATTTTTTTATTTGGATAATGTAGTTTGTTTTTTTCTGTAATCTTAGCTTTTTTTGTAATCTCAGCTTTTTTATTTTAATTTAATCTAATCTTAGTTTTTTTATTTTTATGTAATGTTAGAATTTTTTTATTTTAATGTAAAAAATGGTGTGGGGGGTTTGGATAATGTTAGGGTTTTAATTAAGTAATTTTGTTATTTTTGGTAATTTTTAATTAATTTTTAATGTAATCTAATTCCTATTGGCTGATTAAAATCTTTCAGCCAATAGGAATGCAAGGGATGCCATCTTTGATGGCGTCACTTGCATTGAAGTTCCAGTGTACGGCGGCAACCATATGAAGAGGATGCTCCGCGCCGGATGTCTTCAGGATGGACCCGCTCCGCGCCGGATGGATGAAGATAGAAGATGCCGTCTGGATGAAGACTTCTTGCCGCCTGGATGAGGACTTCGCCGGCTGGATGAAGATCAAAGAGGCCGTCTGGATGAAGACTTCTTGCCACATGGATAATGACTTCGCCGGCTGGATGGATCCTTCAAGTGGGACTTTAAGAACTGTAAGTGGATCATCGGGGGTTAGTGTTAGGTTTTTTAAGGTTTTTTTGGGTGGGTTTTATTTTTAGATTAGGGTCTGGGCAATGTAAAAGAGCTAAATGCCCTTTTAAGGGCAATGCTCATACAAATGCCCTTTTCAGGGCAATGGGTAGCTTAGGTTTTTTTTAGAGTTAGGGTTTTTATTTGGGGGGGTTGGTTGGGTGGTGGGTTTTACTGTTGGGAGGTGTTTGTATTCTTTTTTACAGGTAAAAGAGCTGATATCTTTGGGGCAATGCCCCACAAAAGGCCCTTTTAAGGTCATTGGTAGTTTATTGTAGGCTAGGGTTTTTTTTATTGGGGGGGGCTTTTTTATTTTGATAGGGCTATTAGATTAGGTGTAATTCTTTTTTATTTTTGATTATTTGGTTTGTTATTTTTAGTAATTTAGTGTTTGTTTTTTTGGTAACTTTTTGTAATTTAGTACTTTTAATATTTTAATAAGGTTTAATTGTATATTTAAATAATTTTAGTAGAGTTAGGTTTTTTTTAAATATGTAATTTATTTAATTTAATTGGTAGTTTAATTTAATTTTAGTATAATAGTTAGGGTAGGTTAAGTAATAGTTTAAAATTAGTTTATTTTAATTTTACAGGTAAGTTTTAATTTATATTAAGATAGGAATCTTGTAATTTTAATTAAAAGTTAAGGGGTTGTTAGGTTTAGGGGTTAATAGTTTAATTTAGTTTTTGGTGATGTGGGGGCTGACAGTTTAGGGGTTTATAGGTTTAGTTAGTGGTGGTGATGTGGGAGGCTAGAGGTTTAGAGGTTAATACGTTTATTTAGGTTGCGGCGGTGTCGGGGAGTGGCGGATAGGGGTTAATAAGTTTATTTACGTTGTGGTAGTGTTGGGGAGTGGCGGGATAGGGGTTAATAACTCTATTTAGGTTGCAGCGGTGGCAGGATAGGGGTTAAACACTTTAGTATAGTGGCGGCGTTTAGTGAAATGGTGTAAATAAAGTTGGGAAAAACACGAATAGAATGTCCGATGCTCATCGCCCTGTACTTGGTGCGCGTGGTTTTGACGGCTTTATTTATAAATATGGAGATCGTATTCAGATCCGCTGCCACGATGTTTGGCGATGTTAGGAGAGCGTATTGACACCCGCGAATGTAATATAGTTGATGCTTTGATACATATCCCCCTTTGTGTTGTGGGGGTTGGTGGATTAGGGGTTAATAGTGTTAATAGGAAGATTGCATTGTGAGGGTTGGCAGATTAGAGGTTAATAGTGTTAATAGGTAGATTGCGTTGGTGGGTTGGCAGTTTAGGGGTTAATAGTGTTAATTGATATATTGCGTTGTGGGGGGTTGGCGGATAAGGGGTTAATAACTTTATTAGGTAGTTTGCGATGTGGGGGTTTGGCAGTTTAGGGGTTAATAACTTTATTAGGTAGTTTGTGATGTGGGGGGTTGGCAGTTTAGGGGTTAATACTTTTATTAGTAGTTGCAATGTGGGGGGGTTGGCAGTTTAGGGGTTAATACTTTTATTAGTAGCTGTGATGTGGGGTGTTGGCGGATATAGGGGTTTTGACATGTCTGTTTATTTTTTTGGAGGAGGGTTAGATTTTAACGTTTTTTTGTTTCTTACTTAGGCGCTGGCAGTTCATATACTGCCGTAAGTCATTGGCGACTCCAGAAATGTGTATTTACGAACATTTCTGAACCTCACCAGTTTATCCGACTTACAGCAGTATATGATCTGCGGGCACGGTTTATGTGATTCACCCATGCGAGGTGAACTTACGGGCGATGGGGGTTTCAGCAGTTACGTTGAAACTTACTCTCCATATGTAATCTCGCCCCATATAACAATATGTAAGGCACTGGAATATTTTCCTGATTCTATGCACACATAATATTTAAAATAGTATCAGATAGTATTTTTTTTTTCTTTTTCTTTGCTTTCAGAAAAAAACATACACTTGTTTCCAGGCTAGCTGAAAAAAACTAAGGCTTGTTTACATTACTCACTGCTTGCTGTGGCACTGAGAAGATATTTAGTGCAATAAATGTTAAAGAGACACTGAACCCAATTTTTTTTCTTCCATGATTCAGATAAAGCATGAAATTTTAAGCAACTTTCTAATTTACTCCTATTATCAAATTTTCTTCATTCTCTTGGTATCTTTATTTGAAATGCAAGAATGTAAGTTTAGATGCCGGCCCAATTTTGGTGAACAACCTGGCTTCTCCTTGCTGATTGGTGGATACATTCATCCACCAATAAGAAAGTGCTGTCCAGAGTTCTGAACAAAAAAAAAAAAAAAAAAAGCTTAGATACCTTCTTTTTCAAATAAAGATAGCAAGAGAATGAAGAAAAATTGATAATAGGAGTAAATTAGAAAGTTGCTTAAAATTGCATGCTCTATCTGAATCACAAAAGAAAAAAATTGGGTTCAGTGTCCCTTTAATATAGAACATAGCATGAGGACTAACCCTTATTATAACTAATTGTTGCAGGGAAGGACATAGCATGAGGACTAACCCTTATTATAACTAATTGTTGCAGGGAAGGCAGTGCTGTTGGGTAACAGAGTATAATTTTTACAGTCAAGCAGAACTGAAGCAAGCAAGAGAGAAAGATAATTGGTTTAAAAACTGAAGTGAGAAGCAGTTGAATAGTTCAGAATTGAAAGCAGATTGAAAACTAGATTGACATAGTCTAGATGCTGATGGGTTGTGTGCAAGACTTTGTAAGCATAGATTAATTAACCTGCATGCAAATGAAACTAGAATAAGTTTTGTTAGCAGAGCTGCTTCCAAGCAGTACTGTCAGCCGTATAGGAATCAGTCCGGGGTGTAACCCAACTGCTAGTGTGAATAGAAAAACACACGCTAGCACACTGAGAAATAACCAGGACGTGACCCACTCAGGAAACAGACAAGATAGGTTTCAAGAAGTAATAATTGTTCCTTTAAGCAGGCTTGTAACAAACAAAAAGAAAAAGTTCTCTTTTGCAGCTTGTAAAAGTAAATGTCCCTTTAAGCAGGCTTGTAACAAATAAAAAGACAAAGTTCTCTTTTGCAGCTTGTAAAAGTAAATGTCCCTTTAAGCAGGCTTGTAACAAACAAAAAGACAAAGTTCTCTTTTGCAGCTTGTAAAAGTAAATGTCCCTTTAAGTAGGCTTGTAACAAACAAAAAGACAAAGTCCTCTTTTGTAGCTTGTAAAAGTAAATGTCCCTTTAAGCAGGCTTGTAACAAACAAAAAGACATATATCCAAGAGAAGGTTTAAGGATAAGGCATAAGCAAGGTCAGGCAGGCAGAAGTCGGTATCCAAAAATCAGAAGCAGAGATCAGGCAAAAGCTAGGTCAGGCAGGCAGTAGTCGATATCCAAATAACAGTAATAGGGTTAGGCAAAAGCTTGGTCAGGCAGGCAGGAGTCGGTATTCAAACAACAGTAGAAGGGATTAGACAAGAGCTAGGTCAGGCAGGCAGAAGTCGGTACACAAGAGAAGCAAAATTCAAGTACTCACAGACGCCGGGGAATCAAACAAACAGGCCCCGAGTACGATCTCCCGCCGGAGTTTAAAGGCAGGAGCGGTGACGAATACAGAGGGGTGTGTCAGAGGATGCGTCACGTTGCTAAGCGACGTGACGTCATCCACACTGAGAAGCTCCGGGAGCCGCGGTGACACGGCGATGAACGGAGAAATCATGACAAGTACAAATAATTGAACAGGCAGATGAGCAGATGTTGAGAGGAGACTTTACTGAAACATCTTCCACAAAGTGTTTTGTTGCCTGATGAGATGAAGTCTTCCTGCCAGTGCAAGTCATCTTTAACAATCAACAAGCCATTAACTACTCAAAGATAAGTGTTGCCTAATGTATACTCATTGCTTTGTTTTAGCATAATGTTTTCAATAAAACGTGCACTGATTTCACAACATTCTGGTGTTCTTCCTTTTTCAGCACTAATAGGCGCAAAAGACCAATATATAGTCAGTTTTAATCCTAACACAACAATCAAAAGGTCAAAAGAAGTTAGAACATTTAGGCCTAGATTACAATTTATTGCACTCTGTAAATGAGCAATTGCCTCCTTTTTCAGGCCTGCGATAAATAACCAGCCGTTACAAGTGACTGGTTATTGCTACTGCAAGCTCACGGTAACAATCAGTGCTCAGAAAATTAACACAAGGTCAGACGTCTGGTTAGTTTCAAAATAACCCCTAATTGGCCCCAAAATAAAGAATATTCTTTTTTTTTTATTAAAAAAAGTAGCTTTTTATTTTTAATAAATAAAACTGCAAACAGCAGTTATGAGGGGTTAAAATTGGTGGGTGTGGGGTATTAGTAAAATGTATATACATATATTAACACATAAATATATATGTAAAAATTCATATACATATATATTTACAATCTGCTGCCCATCGCTGTGCGACTTATCCCCTGTGCTAGTTCTCATGCCATGTCTGACGGCATTAGAACAAGTCTCTCATTGGAGCCTATGGAAGCGCGCTCTCGCATTGCTCCTAACTGGTATTACTAAGTGGAGCGCAAATATTGCATTCGCTGAAGCGATATTTTGCACTTCACTTATAACCTAGCCCTTAATAGCTCAACTTTGTATTCTGTTTTATTAAAGGGACACTGTACCCAATTTTTTTCTTTTGTGATTCAGATAGAGCATGCAATTTTAAGCAACTTTCTAATTTACTCCTATTTTCAAATGTTCTTTATTCTCTTGGTATCTTTATTTGAAATGCAAGAATGTAAGTTTAGATGCCGGCTCATTTTGGTGAACAACCTAGGTTGTCCTTGCTGATTGGTGGATAAATGCATCCACCAATCAAAAACTGCTGTCCAGAGTCCTGAACCTAGAAAAAAGCTTAAATGCCTTCTTTTTCATATAAAGATAGCAAGAGAACGAAGAAAAATTGATAATAGGAGTAAATTAGAAAGTTGCTTAAAATTGCATGCTCTATCTGAATCACAAAAGAAAAATTTTGGGTACAGCGTCCCTTTAAGTTTATTTATATTACATATTCACAAAAAATGACATGAAAGATCACGTCTAGTCTGCTGTTTTTCATTATGCATGGTAATCTATGACATAAATATTTAAGCTGTCTAACAAATTACTTTTTTTTTATTTGTAGATTACAATGCTTTTGGAAAAGAAAGAAGATGCCCAATGCCAGGTATTTCTTCAAGTTGTTTGAACCTATATGGCTTAGTTATTATTTCAATAGCAGTAACAATTTAAGAAGGGACAGACAGACAGAAGTATATATCTCCACCCCTGCCCACTTGGCATCGCGACTAGGGGCAGCAATACGCTGCCCGCATTTACCATTGCATAATCAGCTGCGTGTGCAACGCTCCCCCTGCTCATGCGCAGTCAATCGAGTGCAAGAAGGGGCTGTCAATCTCCTCTCTCAGAGTCTGGTGGAATTGAGAAGCGCCAGTATACAGTTGGAATAGCAAGAGCCAGCCTGCAGGTGAAGGTGATCCAAGGCTGCAGGCGCAGCTTCTTAAATTGAGCTCAATGTCTTAAATACATGAATCAGTACATAGGGGAACACAATGTAAGTAAATACTTTACCATTTGCCTACATCCAGGGGAACTGGTTTTGCAGCACTGCAGCACCTGTATAAACCATCATTTAAAAAACAGTAAAGTCAGAATTAAACTTTCAGATAGATCGTGCTATTTTAAGCAACTTTCTATTTTACTTCTATTATCTAATTTGCTTCATTCTCTTGGTAGTCTTTGTTGAAAGGCATCCGTAGGTAGGCTCAGGAGCAGCACTACTGGGAGCTAGCTGCTGATGGGTGACTGCACATATATGTTTCTTCTCATTGGCTCTCCCAAATGTGTTACCTAGCTCATGGTAGTGCATTGGTGCTCCTTCTACAAAGGATACCAAGAGAATGAATCCTCTATCTCACTGGTTTTCAGGATTACCTTGGGTGAGAGCAGTTCAAATAACCATTTTTACTAATTAACTGATTGTTTCACCTGTGCTCTAGTTCAGATATCAACATCTGCTCTGTAAGAGAGGCCTGAGGACAGGTTTGAAATTCAGTACAAGAATATGCTCTGCTAAACCTTTACCTTTAATTACATTTAAAGGAACATGAAGCTCCAAAATTTTATTTCATGATTCTGATAGAACATACAATTGTAAACAACTTTCCAATTTATTCACATCAAATTTTCTTCATTCTCTTGGTATCCCTTGTTGAAACAGCAGCAATACCCTACTGGGAGCGAGTGGAACACATCATCTGAGGCAATCACAAATCTTTTCTAACTTGCCTCTCCGCTATCCCACCTGATGCCGAGGTTCCAGTATATCAGCCAGGACTCTTTGTGATTAGTGTGATGCTTTCTCTTATAACTTGTTCTGTTTATTTTCTTATTCACTCTTCTTTATTCAGTACTATGTAACCTTATCCAGTGGGAGGGTGGTATGTGAGCAGGGTGATTAGATGTGATATTACCTTCTGTCAATGATTTTAATTTATTAATAAAGGCTATGCTTTATTAGTAGGAAATAGTGCTGTAAGCCCCCATACTTTCTCTTTTTTTTGTGCAATCACAAGAGGCATATATGTGCAGCCACCAATCACCAGCTAGCACCCAGTAGTGCATTGCTTTTTCTGAGCATACCTATGTATGCTTTTCAACAAAGGATAACAAGAGAATGAAGCAACTTAGATAATAGAAGTAAATTGGAAAGATATTTAAAGTTACATGCTCTATGTGAAACATGAAAGTTTATTTTTGACTTTACTGTCCCTTTAGTAAGAAAAACCCTATTGATACTGCTCACAGGCTAACAAGGACAACTTCCTAAACTACATGATGAAGAGCGACCATGAGCATGGCAAGAAAAAGTTAGTTTGTTCGAACTAATATATTTTTTCCATTTTTTTTTTTGGAGTAGGGATAGTAATATATTTGGAAATAGAACAAAAATAATAGAATCACACTTTAAATATGTTAAAAAGATTGTAGATTGGAAACAATCAGGTTCAGGTAACAAAAGCTGTGAATTGTGGAACCTGTTTACACTAAGTTAGGCAAAGTAGCGATGCAGAGAAAGAACATCTTGAAAATACCCTTCCTGCCCATCTGTGTGAAAGAGGAAGCACAGGAATCTTCATTAGAGATTTAGATAAACATGTTAGTGGAAAAACTGTATCACATATCTGATATAGTTTTGTTAAGACATCAGTTAAAGGGACAGTAAATACCTTATAATTACAAGACATTTCTGTTGTGTTGTTATAGAATAACATGACAGCCTTAACATTTTAAAACAAATTAAGATTCGTTTTCAATAAACTCCTCCCCCCACTTGCTGAATTTGAAGGAGCTTTGAGTCTGCAGACAACAAAACTGACTATGGTCATTATGCTAGTATAAAATACATTCGGGTAGATTACGAGTCTTGCGTTATGAGGGGTGCGGTGCAGTTTATTCTCACCGCTCACTTCCCTGCAGTGCTGGTATTACAGGTTTTTACAAACCCGGCGTTAACAGGCAAATGAGCGTAGAACAAAATTGCGATCCACACTGCACTCCAATACCAGTGCTGCTTAAGTGAGTGATGAGCTGGTTATAAGTGCTCGTGCACGATTTCCCCATAGACATCAATAGAGAGAGCCGGCTGAGAAAAAGTCTAACACCTGCAAAAAAGCAGCGTAAAACTCAGTAACGCAGCCCCATTGATTCCTATGGGGAAACTATAGTTATGTTTACACCTAACACCCTAACATGAACCCCGAGTCTAAACACCCCTAATCTTACACTTATTAACCCCTAATCTGCTGCCCCCGACATCGCCAACACCTACATTATATTTATTAACCCCTAATCTCCCTCCCCCAATGTCGCCGCAACCTACCTACATTTATTAACCCCTAATCTGCCACCCCCAACGTCGCCGCCACTATTCTAAATGTATTAACCCCTAAACCTAAGTCTATCCCTAACACCCCCTAACTTAAATATAATTTAAATGAATCTAAATAAAATTCCTATCATTAACTAAATTATTCCTATTTAAAACTAAATACTTACCTGTAAATAAACCCTAAGCTAGCTACAATATAACTAATAGTTACATTGTAGCTAGCTTAGGGTTTATTTTTATTTTACAGGCAAGTTTGTATTTATTTTAACTAGGTAGAATAGTTACTAAATAGTTATTAACTATTTAATAACTACCTAGCTAAAATAAATACAAATTGACCTGTAAAATAAAACCTAACCTAAGTTACACTAACACAACACTACAATTAAATAACTTACATAAATTAAATACAATTAAATACATTAAATACAATTAGCTAAATTACAAAAAAAACCCACTAAATTACACAAAATAAAAAACAAATGACAAGATATTTAAACTAATTACACCTAATCTAAGAGCCCTATAAAAATAAAAAGCCCCCCCCCCAAAAAAAAACCCTAGCCTAAACTAAACTATCAATAGCCCTTAAAAGGCCCTTTTGCGGGGCACCACCCACACAACCAACCCCCCAAATAAAACCCTAATTAAAAAAACCTAAGCTCCCCATTGCCCTGAAAAGGGCATTTAGCTCTATTGCAGCCCAAACCCCTAATCTAAAAATAAAACCCACCCAATACACCCTTAAAAAATCCTAACACTAACCCCCGAAGATTCACTTACCAGGAGAAGTCTTCATCCAAGTGGCAAGATGTCCTGATCTCTCACGGCACACTGGTTGAAAAACACTGCCCTATACCATCAAGATCCATACCGTAAACTGAAAGTCAGTAGTTATGAGTTCTATGCTACACCGTGTAACATAAAAGTCATAACTAAAGTGCTAAAACGTACACTGACACTCATAAACTATCTATTAATCCCTAAACCAAAGCCCTCCCGCATCGCAAACACTAAAATAACATTAATAACCCCTAATCTGCCACTCCTGACATCGCCGCCACTATAATAAACATATTAACCCCTAAAATGCCGTACTCCCGCATCACAAACACTAGTTAAATATTATTAATCCCTAATCTGCTGTCTCTAACATCGCCGCAACCTACATTACTGTTATTAACCCCTAATCTGCTGCCCCCAAAAACGCTGCCACTATACTAAAGTTATTAACCCCTAAACCTAACCCTAAGTCTAACCCTAACATAATTAAAATAAATCTAAATAAAGCCTACTATTAATAACTAAATAATTCCTATTTAAAACTAAATACTTACCTGTGAAATAAAACCTAAACTAGCTACAATATAACTAATAGTTACATTGTATCTAGCTTAGGTTTCATTTTTATTCCACAGACAAGTTTGTATTTATTTTAACTAGGTAGACTAGTTAGTAAATAGTTATTAATTATTTACTAGCTACCTAGCTAAAATAAATACAAATTTACCTTTAAAATAAAACCTAACCTGAGTTACACTAACACCTAACCTTACACTACAATTAAATAAATTACATCAATTAAATACAATTAAAACTAATTACACCTAAATCTAATAGCCCTATGAATCAGCACTTTTACCTGTAAAAAAAAATACAAACAACCCCCCAACAGTAAAACCCACCATCCACACAACCAAACCCACCAAATACAAAACCTATCTAAAAAACCTAAACTCCCCATTGCCCTGAAAAGGGCATTTGAATGGGCATTGCCCTTAAAAGGGCATTTAGCTCTTTTTCAATTGCCCAAACCCTAATCTAAAAATGAAACCCACCCAATAAACCCTTAAAAAAATCTAACACTAACCTCCGAAGATCCACTTACAGTTTTTGAAGACTGGACATCCATCCTCAACGAAGTGGCAGAAGTCTTCATCCAAGTGGCAGAAGTCCTCAACGAAGCCGGGAGAAGTCTTCATCCAAGTGGGCCGAAGTCTTCATCCAAGCCGGCAGAAGTCTTCATCCAGACAGCATCTTCTATCTTCATCCATCCGGTGTGGAGCGGGTACACCCTGAAGACATCCTGCGCTGAGCATCCTCTTCATATGGTCGCCGCCGTACACTGGAACTTCCATGTAAGTGACGCCATCAAAGATGGCATCCCTTGCATTCTTATTGGCTGAAAGATTTCAATCAGCCAATAGGAATTAGATTACATTAAAAATTAATTAAAAATGACCAAAAATAAAAAAAATTACTTAATTAAAACCCTAACATTATCCAAAACACCCCCCCACCATTTTTTACGCTAAAATACAAAAATACTAACATTACATAAAAATAAAAAACCTAAGATTAAATTAAAATAAAAAATCTGAGATTACAAAAAAAGCTAAGATTACAGAAATAACCAACTACATTATCAAATACCCCCTTAAAAACAAAAAATCCACCCCAAAATAAAAACACCCTGTAATCTAACAATAAACTACCAATAGCCCTTAAAATGGCCTTTTGTAGGGCATTGTCCTAAAGAAATCAGCGTTTTTACCCTAAAAATTGGATCAGCCAATAGGATTGAAGCTCAATCCTATTGGCTGATTGCATCAGCCAATAAGAATTTTTCACCTTTAATTCAGATTAGCTGATAGAATTCTATCAGCCAATCGGAATTCAAGGGATGCCATCTTGGATGACGTCACTTAGAGGAACCGTCATTCATCGTTAGTCGTCGGAAGAAGAGGATGCTCCACGCCGGATGTCTTGAAGATGGAGCCCCTCCGCGCCGGATGGATGAAGATAGAAGATGCCCTCTGGATGAAGACTTCTGCCCGTCTGGAGGACCACTTCTGCCGGCTTGGATGAAGACTTCTCCCGGGCTTCGTGGAGGACTTCTTGGCGCTTGGATGAAGACTTCTCCCGGCTTCAAAACTGTAAGTGGATCTTCGGGGGTTAGTGCTAGTTTTTTTTTAAGGGTTTATTGGGTGGGTTTTATTTTTAGATTAGGGGTTTGGGCAATTGAAAAAGAGCTAAATGCCCTTTTAAGGGCAATGCCCATCTAAATGCACTTTTCAGGGCAATGGGGAGCTTAGGTTATTTTAGATTAGGTTTTTATTTGGGGGGTTGGTTGTGTGGGTGGTGGGTTTTACTGTTGGGGATTTGTTATTATTTTTACAGGTAAAAGAGCTGATTTCTTTGGGGCAATGCTATTGGTAGTTTAGTTTAGGCTAGGTTTTTTTTTATTTTGGGGGGGCTTTTTTATTTTGATAGGGCTATTAGATTAGGTGTAATTAGTTTAAATATCTGATAATGTCTTTTTTTATTTTGTGTAATTTAGTGTTTGTTTTTTTGTAATTTAGGTAATTGTATTTAATTTAGGTAATTTATTTAATTGTAGTGTAAAGTTAGGTGTTATTTTACAGGTTAGGTTTTATTTTACAGGTAAATTTGTATTTATTTTAGCTAGATAGTTAGTAAATAGTTAATAACTATTAAGTAACTATTCTACCTAGTTAAAATAAATACAAACGTGCCTGTGGAATAAAAATAAAACCTAAGCTAGATACAATGTAACTATTAGTTATATTGTAGCTATCTTAGGGTTTATTTTACAGGTAAATATTTAGTTTTAAATAGGAATAATTTAGTTAATAATAGTAGGTTTTATTTAGATTTATTTTAATTATATTTAAGTTAGGGGGTGTTAGGGTAAGACTTAGGTTTAGGGGTTAATAAATTTAGTATAGTGGCGGCGACATTGGGGGTGGCAGATTAGGGGTTAATAAATGTAGGTAAGTGGCGGCGATGTTAGGGGCAGCAGATTAGGGGTTAATAATATTTAACTAGTGTTTGCGAGGCGGGAGTGCAGAGGTTTAGGGGTTAATATGTTTATTCTAGTGGTGGCGATGTCCGGAGCGGCAGATTAGGGGTTAATAATATTTAACTAGTGTTTGCGAGGCGGGAGTGTGCGGCGGTTTAAGGGTTAATATGTTTATTCTAGTGGCGGTGATGTCCGGAGCGGCAGATTGGGGGTTAATAATTTTATTTTAGTGTTTGCGATGCGGGAGGGCCTCGGTTTAGGGGTTAATAGGTAGTTTATGGGTGTTAGTGTACTTTTTAGCACTTTAGTTATGAGTTTTATGCTACAGCTTTGTAACATAAAACTCATAACTACTGACTTTAGATTGCGTTACGAATCTTGGCGGTATATGGTGTACCGGTCACTTTTTGGCCTCCCAGGCAGACTCATAATACCGGCGCAAAAGAAGTCCCATTGAAAAAAGACTTTACGCAAATTGTGTAAGTTAATTTGCGTTAAAACCAAAAAAGTGTGCGGTGCCCCTAAACCTGCAAGACTCGTAATATCAGCGGTAGAGAAAAAGCAGCGTTATGAGCGTTAACGCTGCTTTTTCACTCATACCGCAAAACTCATAATCTAGCCGTATATGTGCTAAAAGACTAAAATAGTATGCACCCTGAGTGGCACTGAACATGAACAGGCATGGAAGTTATTCTAGCTTTTATTCTGTCTCAGCTGAGTGCGTCTCTCTCTCTTTTTATATATATATATATATATATATATTCATGTGTATAGATATATAGCTATAGATATATATATTTTACAAAGAAATATAGTGCAGTTGGCCTAGCACACCTTCAAGTTAGCGCTTGCGTGAAATAAAGAAAAGTCTTCTCTAGTGCGCACCATGAATATCTGTATGGAAAGGGAGTTATCACAGATGTGATATCCAGTCTCCAGGTGTTAGCGTGTGAGTCTTTTGCAAAATTTTTACTTACCAGGGCAAACATGGGAGCGTTCTTTATTTACCTTGAGTACATTTAGTACTTAAGTGCGATAACAATGTATTGTTCCACTTGTATTCTAGCCTACAAACCATATTACAATATGTAAGGAACTGAAAACTTTTCCTGATTCCATGCGCAAATAAGTAATTGTTAAAATAGTATCAGATAGTAAAAGTTTTCTTTTTCTTTGCTTTCAGAAAAAACATACACTTGTTTCCAGGCTAGCTGACAAAACTAAGGGGCCTATTTAACAAAGGTCCGACAGTGCGAATCAGGTCCGACAGACCTCGCTGAATGCATTCAGCATTGCACCAGCAGTTTTTGTGAGCTGCTGGTGCAACGCCGCCCCCTGCAGATTCGCAGCCAATCTGCCGCCAGCAGGGGGGTGTCAATCAACCCGATCATACTCGATCGGGTTGAATTGCAGCGATGTCTGTCCGCCTGCTCAGAGCAGCGGTCTTTAGACCACTGCTTCATAACTGAAGCTCGCCAGAAACAGGGGCCCTCAAGCACCTTTCGGAGCTTGATAAATGGGCCCCTAAGTCTTGTTTACATTACTAACTGCTTGCTGTGGCACTGAGAAGATATTTAGTGCAATAAATGTTAATATAGAACATAGCATTAGGACTAACCCTAATTATAACTAATTGTTGGTTTAGACAGTGCAGGGAAGGCAGTGCTGTTGGGTAACAGAGTATAATTTTTACAATCAAGCAGAACTGAAGTGAGAGACATAGAGAATTTGATTAAAAACTGAAGTGAGAAGCGGTTGAATAGTTCAGAATTGAGAGCAGATTGAAAACTAGATTGACATAGTCTAGATGCTGATGGGTTGTGTGCAAGACTTTGTAAGCATAGATTAATTAACCTGCATGCAAATGAAACTAGAATAAGTTTTGTTAGCAGAGCTGCTTCCAAGTAGTACAAATAATTGAACAAGCAGATGTTGAGAGGAAACTTTACTGAAACATCTTTCACAAAGTGTTTTGTTGCCCGATGAGATGAAGTTCCTTCTGTGTGTGATTACAGCGATCTGTCTTCCTGCCAGTGCATGTCATCTTTCACAATAAACAAGTCATTAAAGTGATGGTAAATTTTAGACTAAAATAATGTTGCTATGAAAAATATATTAGTTTCCAATTAAAACCACATCATCATTTTTTTTTTTTTTAAAGTGTTGATATATTTTATAATAAAAGATTTATAATCCTAATTGACATTGTCTGTTCTTCCGCCCCCCTTCATTTTCTCTTTTGGCTGGGTTGTGATGAATAGAGCAGTCAAATCCACTCTATATTTAGGTTTTCTAAGGGCTCTAAAGTGGCTGGACTTCAAGATTGTCAAATGACACACACGCTGATTGGATGTTCACTATAATTGTCATTAAAGGGATGACGTACCAGGTACGTCATGCATTAACAAGCAGTTAATGACAATGGACGTACCTGGTACGTCAGTTGTCTAACAGAGTGCTGGAAGCGATCGCAATCGCTTCCAGCAGCTCTCAGGGTATTGCAGTGATGCCTCCATATGGAGGCATCCTGCAATACCTTTTTAGAAGACTCCGATGCAGAGAGAGCCACTCTGTGGCCCTCTCTGCACCGGTAGCGATGGTGCCGGTTCGTTGGTGGGTGGGAGCGTAACAGGGAGGCGGGTGGGCGGCCCATCGCTACCCGGCATCCGGTTCCTAGAAGTGCAATGTGCACGCCGGGTGCCGGGAGCGTGCAGGGGGCGCGCGTGCACGTGCATGTGCGCGCGTGCGCGCATTAGCTGCCCACTGACACCAATGAGGAGGGAAGAGGGGGGGGGAAAGATTTAAAAAAAAATTAATATAAACGGATCTGGGAGGGGGATAGGGGTATTGTGGGGGGCTGCTACACTACAGAAAACAAAAAAAAATCCAAAAGAGGAAAAAATACTTTTGTTTTTGGGGCAAATTGGGTACTGGCAGGCAGCTGCCAGTACCCAAGATGGCCGCAATTAGATAGGGGAGAGGGTTAGAGAGCTGGGGGGGGGGGATCATGGAGGTTGGGGCTAAGGCAGGAGTCCATCACAGCTAAAATATTTTATTTTTTTATAAAAAAAAAAAAAAAAACTCCTTTTATTTAGTACTGGCAGACTTTCTGCCAGTACTTAAGATGGCGGGGACATTTGTGGGGTGGGGGAGGGAAGAGAGCTGTTTGGGAGGGATCAGGGGGTGGGATGTGTCAGGTGGGAGGCTGATCTCTACCCTAAAGCTAAAATTAACCCTGCAAGCTCCCTACAACCTACCTAATTAACCCCTTCACTGCTGGGCATAATTTACGTGTGGTGCGCAGCAGCATTTAGCGGCCTTCTAATTACCAAAAAGCAATGCCAAAGCCATATAAGTCTGCTATTTCTGAACAAAGGGGATCCCAAAGAAGCTTTTACAACAATTTGTGCCATAATAGCACAAGCTGTTTGTAAATAATTTCAGTGAGAAACCTAAAATTGTGAAAAATGTAAAGTTTTTTTTTTTATTTGCTCGCATTTGGCGGTGAAATGGTGGCATAAAATATACCAAAATGTGCCTAGATCAATACTTTGGGTTGTCTTCTAACAAAAAATATATACATGTCAAGGGATATTCAGGTATTCCTGACAGATATCAGGGTTCCAATGTAACTAGCGCTAATTTTGAAAAAAAGTGGTTTGGAAATAGCGAAGTGCTACTTGTATTTATGGCCCTATAACTTGCAAAAAAAGCTAAGAACATGTAAACATTGGGTATTTCTAAACTCAGGACAAAATTTAGAAACTATTTAGCATGGGTGTTTTTTGGTGATTGTAGATGTGTAACAGATTTTGGGGGTCAAAGTTAGAAAAAGTGTGTTTTTTTTCCATTTTTTCCTCATATTTTATTATTTTTTTTGTAGTAAATTATAAGACATGATGAAAATAATGGTATCTTTAGAAAGTCCATTTAATGGCGAGAAAAACGGTATATAATATGTGTGCGTACAGTAAATGAGTAAGAGGAAAATTACAGCTAAACACAAACACCGCAGAAATGTAAAAATAGCCATTGTCATTAAGGGTAAGAAAATTGAAAAATGGTCCGGTCATTAAGGGGTTAACCTCTTAATGACCACAGCACTTTTCCATTTTCTGTCCGTTTGGGACCAAGGCTATTTTTACATTTCTGCGGTGTTTGTGTTTAGCTGTAATTTTCCTCATACTCATTTACTGTACCCACGCATATTATATACCGTTTTTCTCGCCATTAAATGGGCTTTCTAAAGATACCATTATTTTCATTATATCTTATAATTTACTATAAAAAAATTATAAAATATGAGGAAAAAATGGAAAAAAACGCAGTTTTTCTAACTTTGACCCCCAAAATCTGTTACACATCTACAACCACCAAAAAACACCCATGCTAAATAGTTTCTAAATTTTGTCCTGAGTTTAGAAATACCCAATGTTTACATGTTCTTTGCTTTTTTTGCAAGTTATAGGGCAATAAATACAAGTAGCACTTTGCTATTTCCAAACCACTTTTTTTCAAAATTAGCGCTAGTTACATTGGGACACTGATATCTGTCTGGAATCCCTGAATATCCCTTGACATGTATATATATTTTTTTAGAAGACATCCCAAAGTATTGATCTAGGCCCATTTTGGTATATTTCATGCCACCATTTCACTACAAAATGCGATCAAATAAAAAAAAATGTTCACTTTTTCACAAATGTTTTCACAAACTTTAGGTTTCTCATTGAAATTATTTACAAACAACTTGTGCAATTATGGCATACATGGTTGTAAATGTTTCTCTGGGATCCCCTTTGTTCAAAAATAGCAGACATATATGGCTTTGGTATCGCTTTTTGGTATTTAGAAGGCCGCTAAATGCCGCTGCGCACCACACGTGTATTTTGCCCAGCAGTGAAGGGGTTAATTAGGGAGCATGTAGGGAGCTTGTAATTTTAATTTTAGCTTTAGTGTAGTGTAGTAGACAACCCAAAGTATTGATCTAGGCCCATTTTGGTATATTTCATGCTACCATTACACCGCCAAATGCGAACAAATAAAAATAAAACGTAAAATTTTCCCAATTTTAGGTTTCTCACTAAAATTATTTACAAACAGCTTGTGCAATTATGGCATAAATGGTTGTAAAAGCTTCTCTGGGATCCCCTTTGTTCAGAAATAGCAGACATATATGGCTTTGGCTTTGCTTTTTGGTAATTAGAAGGCAGCTAAATGCCGCTGCGCACCATACGTGTATAATGCCCAGCAGTGAAGGGGTTAATTAGGGAGCTTTTAGGGAGCTTGCAGGGTTAATTTTAGCTTTAGTGTAGGTATCAACCTCCCACATGACACATCACACCACCAGATCCCTCCCAAACAGCTCTCTTCCCTCCCCCACCCCACAATTGTCCCCGCCATCTTAAGTACTGGCAGTAAGTCTGCCAGTACTAAAATAAGAGTTTTTTTTTTTTTTTTGTTTTTTTTTTAAATAATAATTCTGTTCTGTAGTATCCTCCCTTAGCCCCCAACCTCCCTGATCCCCCCCAAACAGCTCTCTAACCCCCCCCCTCTCTCTGCCTTATTGCGCCATATTGGGTACTGGCAGCTGTCTGCCAGTGCCCAGTTTGAAATCAAATATGTTTTTTTTTATTTATTTTTAAAAAAATACTATTTTCTGTAGTGTAGCTGCCCTCCCTCAACCCCCAACCCCTGCCAGATCGCTAAACATTTTTTATATGCCCACCCTCACTCCCACCGCGTACCACCTTGTGCTTTCATACAATTGTTCCATAGTGTAGGGTTCCCGCCCGCGCGCGCGCCCGCTCCCGTAAAAAATGTTATAGCAGGATGCCTCAATATCGAGGCATCACTGCTATAACATGAAAGCAGTTGGAAGTGATCAGGATCGCTTCCACTGCTTTCAAAGACCAACGACGTACAGGGTACGTCCTTGGTCGTTAACTGCATTTTTTTGCAGGACGTACCCCATACGTCGTTGGTCATTAAGGGGTTAAAAAAAAATAGCTTATCCAAGTGGGCCAGAGTAACATTGTAATAGAAGCATTACTATATGCACTAATTTAACCCTTTAATAGATGGATTAAGAACAGAAAAGGTACACAAATACTTGTTTAATGGCAAAGATTAAATATATATGGCTTTTGATTAGTTAAGGTTTACCATCACTTTAACTAATGTATACTCATTGCTTTGTTTTAGCATAATGTTTTCAATAAAAAGTGATCTGATTTCGCAACATTCTGGTGCTCTTCCTTTTTCAGCACTAATAGGTACACCTGGCGCTCTCCCTGGCACAAAAGCACAATATATAGTCAGTTTTAATCTTACATAACAACCTAAAGGCCAAAAGAAGTTAGAATATTTAGGCCTAGATTACAAGTGGAGTACTAATTTATTGTGCGCCGTAAAAAGGCAAATTCACTCGTTTACGGGCGCACAATAAATAACCAGTCATTACAACTGGCTGGTTATTGCTACCGCGAGCTTGCGGTAGCAATTAGCGCTGAGGCGTGTAGTTATTTTTCAAAATAACCCCCAATTGGCCCCAAAATAAAGATTTTTTTTTTGTATTAAAAAAATTTAGCTTTTTTTTTAATAAATAAAACTGCAAAAAAACAGTCATGAGGAGTTAAAGTTGGTTTAGAGTGTGGGGGTAGAAAAAAAGGCACTGAGAAGTGTCTTTACATAGCAGTCTAGGTAGGGGAACTGTGTGTTCCCTTATAAATATATGTATATGAATATATACATATATGTTAATATATATTCATATACATATATATTTACACTCTGCTGCCCATCGCTGCACGACTTACTACCTTCACTGCGCTAGTTTTCATGCTGTGTCTGACAGCATGAAAACAAGGCTCTCATTGGAGAAAATGGAAGTTCGCTCTTGTGAGTGCAAAGCTTCCGTGCAATGCGAATGTGAGGTCGTGTTCACATTGCACCTAACTTGTAATGCCAGTGCACATTCGTGTGCGCTGGTATTAATAAGTGGAGCACACATTTCGCTTTCACAGAAGCAATATTTTGTGCTACATTTATAATCTAGCCCTTAATAGCTAAACTTTCTATTCTGTTTAATTAAGTTTATTTATATTACATATAAACAAAAGATGACATGGAAGATCACGTCTAGTGTGCTGTTTTTTGTTATGCATAGTAATCTATGATATAAATATTTAAGATGTCTAACAAATTACTTTTTTTTTTTTTTTTTTTTGTAGATTACTACAATGCTTGTGCAGAAGGATCAAGATACCCGGAATCAGGTATTTCTTAAAGTTGTTTGAACTTGTATGGAATAGTTATTATTTCAGTTTGTACTAACAACAGAAGTCTATATAGACATTAATTAATGTTTTTGTTATAACCACCAGGTAGTTAAATTAAAGGAAACTGTCAACATTTTTCTTTATTTTAGAATTTTAAATTGTATTTTTTTTTAAACTGACATTCCTGTGCCAAATAATCTTTCTTGTCATACTTGCAGAGAGTGTCCCTCTCTACCATTAAAGCAGAGGCAGTTGGTCTTATCAACCAGAGAAGATAAGAAGGAAGTACCAAAATAATACTGCAGTGTTAGGTTCAATTGAAATTTAAAAATCTTATACTTAATATTTTCGAGGCAAGAAAAATGTTTTAATCTAAATGCTGTGAGCACAATGTGCCTTCAAAAAGTAATAAAATCAAGGCCTAAATATGCAAATGTAACCTTCACAATTATATTATTAATTGGCATACATGAATATATGTTCATACTCAAATCTGCACACTGTACTGTAAAATTGGTTTACCCGTAATGTGTTCTCAGTGACTTGCCAGCCCTAGCTTTATGAATACTTTCGGTGCTAATGGTGAGAATTCTATACAGCATATATATAATAAATAGCAAAAAAATTAAATAAACTTGTGTCAAGACCAAAGTTCTCCTTCAAACATGAACAAACAGTTCCCAGATTTTACACTACATACAGAGTTTAGATTGAATGCCCATTATGAGACATCTGAAACCAGGCATTTCCCTGCTTTTTCTTGAGTACGTAAACATACCGTTATTGCCAATTCATATTTAATATGGCTATAATTCTCGCTTAGAATATTTCAGAAAATAATCTTTAGAGTTATGATACCTTTTTATAAAGTAATAGTTTTGTTTGCTTTTAGGTGAAAAACCCTGTCAACTGCCCCGATTCCAGACTGCGAGGAAAGGCCAGAATGTGAACTTTATCTGTATAAAAAATGATTATGATAGCAGGAATGCCAACGTTACATGGTTCATAGGTCACCCAAATGGCTCTGTAATCAACTACCTTGTAGAGTCGGATCCAGGATTTCATGGGACATTTAATAACAGTCGCAGATGTTCCAGACTAATAATTAGCAAAATCCAGGAACACAACAGTGGGATATACTTCTGCAAGTATAATAACAGTAAAGGGGAATTGAAATCTGGCTGTGGTTCAGAGCTCAAAGTTGTAGGTGGGTAATACTGGATATTTAGAACAGCAAGTGAGTTGAATGGTTAATGAAAAAAAATAGTTGATGATAAATATATATATATATATATATATATATATACTGTATATCTGTATATATATATATATATATATATATACATATATATATATATATACATATATATAAAAACTTTCCTTTATAAAGGTGCTACAGCCTACCTCAGCCTTTCATTACAATTGTAATCAAAAGTATTCAACAGACTTTCAGCTGTTTGCGATGAACAAATCAAACAAAAGCAATTGAAACAGCTCAACACAATGAATGTTTTAAGTAGTTTCCCCAAATTCAATTGCAAATTAAACTTTTAATGAATTCTGCACTCAAAATTATTCAACACCTTCATGGCAAGCATCTTTAGTACTTAGTAGAGCATCCTTTGGCTGTTATGACCTGCTGCAAATGAGATGCATAGCCAGACACCAGCTTCTGGCAGCGTTCCTGAGGAATCTTAGCCCATTCCTCATGAGCAATGGCCACCAGTTCCGTAATATTATTGGGTTTGCGTGCTGCAACCGCCTTCTTCAAATCCCACCAGAGATTTTCTATGGGGCTCAAGTCAGGTGACTGTGATGGCCACTGTAGAATCTTCCAGGACTTCTGCAACCAAGCTTTGGTGGAATTTGAGGTATGCTTGGAATCATTGTCCTGTTGGAAGGTCCAATGATACCCAAGCTTCAGCTTTTTCACAGATGGCATGACATTTTATCCAAGGATTTCCTGATACTTTAATGAATCCATCTTGCCTTCCACATGCTGCAGGTTTCCAGTGCCAGAGGATGCAAATCAGCCCCAGAGCATCACTGAGCCACCAACATGCTTAACTGTAGGCAGAGTGTTCTTTTTAGTGTATGCTTCATTCTTCTTTCTCCAGAAATACTGCTGATACATCAGGCCGCTCCACAGAACAGAATCCCAAAACTTCTGTGGCTTATTTATATGATTTTGAGCATTGGAGCCGACTTTTCTTGTGCTTTTGGGTCAGTAGTGGTGTACCTCTTGGAGTTCTGGCATGGAAACCTTCTGTGTTTAGTACGCACCTTACTGTGCAAACTAAAACCTCAGTACCTGTTGCCACCAAGTAATGTTGCAGGTCTTTTGCAGTCAATCAAGGGTTTTTCTCAACTTGCCTTCTCAGAAATCTGGTTGCAGTCATTGATAGCTTCCTTTTTCTGCCCCGTCCAGGTAGTGTAACCACTGTTCCTTTAACTTTGAACTTGTGAACTATGCTTCCAATGGTGTCTATAGGAACATTCAAAGCCTTCGTTATCTTTTATCTTTTTGTATCCTGTTCCTCATTTGTGAAGGGCGATGATCTCTTCTCTTAACTTTTTGGACCATTATTTTACCTTAGCCATTTTTCTAACATGCAGTCAAACGTGACACTCAACAAACCCCTAGCCAGTTCAGGTATTTCATGTGTTCTAGCTCAAGTACACCTGGTGCAACTAATGAAGCCCTTGATTAGTTACATCAGGTGTGCTTGAGACAACACCTGTTTTGCATATTTTTGCTATTGTGAGGGATTCTATTCAGGGTGTTGAATAATTTTGAGACTGCAGAGTTCATTAAAAGTTGCATTTTCAGTGGAATTTGGGGAAACCGCTTGAAGCATTCATTGTGTTGAGCTATTTAAATTGCTTTTGTTTGATTTGTTCATTGCAAACAGCTGAAAGTCTGTCAATTTTGACAATAAACCTGATTTGCAATGGGGGTTTAATAATTTTGATTACAACTGTAGCTGTATGAGTCTTTGATTCAATATCGGCGGTGCTGACCACTTCAACAGTCCCAGTTGATGAGATCTTTGTCATGTTTTATAGAAGGACCTCAGAAAAGAAGAACTCAAAATAGTGTAGCTTGCAAAACACAACACAAACACTAAATTGAACGTGCTCAAGACAATGTACTGTATAAAACACTTCAAGATGTATTGAAGAACCTCAGACTGGAATAGGTGGAGTTCATCACCACCAACAACAGCGTTGTTTTAAATGTCATTGGTCCATAAAATTAAAATTTCTCAAGTAATAAAATAAAACATACCATAAAAAAAACTACGGCTGTTGAAACATGTTTGAGAGCTTTGAATTTTATAGGGGTGTGACATTTGAAGTAAAGCTGTTATTGTTGATGAACTCCATCATTTCTGGCCTGGAGTTCTCCAATACATTTTAAAGCGTTTTCTACAATAATCTGTGAGTACATTCAATTTAGTGTTTGCATTGTGTTTTGCAAGCTACACTACTGTATGTTGGGTTTCTTTTCTTTCCTGGGTCTATAGAAGTGGTCAGTGACGGTGATATTCAATCAATAACACTGGATATAAAGACTGATTCAAGATTACACTGTAACATCTAATCGAAACAAAAACAAAATGCTGTAGGGACACATGACGGAGCAGTACTGTTATACTGAGGTACACAGGTTTGGCCTCAAACTTCTCCAAAACTGCAGATTAATACTTTTCTATCAAAGGAATTTATAAAAACAAAATGACTTACATTGTGATATATCAACATCCTGTGGTATATTTCAATTAATTTCTTAAATTAAATTTACTTGCTCTTACGTGCTCTTTGAAGCCTTTGTTAAAGAGTAAATCTTTTGTTCTTTGTTGCTCGTATAGAACTTATCAAAAGAAAATAACTAGTCATTAAGCCTTCAGATATAGATGTAAATCTTGTAATAAGTCAGGAGTTTCACTACTTAATAGAGTTTTCACTAGTTAATAGAGAGAGTTTTGATCACGCTTGAAATGAACTGCTTTATGTTGTAAGTGAAGCATTAAGTGTGGGGTTATTTATCTTCCTTGTAGTACCAACACTTTAATTTGAAATTACACAAGAATGTGAAAAAAAATAGTTGAAGACCTATTATCTTAGGCATAGGAGGGCATTAGCTGTGGACTATTTTAAAGTCCATTTCTGCAGTCCCTGTCCTCCTATGTCCAAGATACCAATGGGGCTAAATTTATCAAGCCCTTCGCCCATCTACAACTGCAGGTTCTCACAAGAACATGCAGTCCATATTTTTTAAGCAGCGTTCGTTAGACTGCTGTTTCCTACAATCTTCTCCACCTCATAGGTGGAGAATTTCAATCTTCCTGGTCTCGTCCGACCGGGGAGATTGACAGCTACTGCCAGCGCATGATTGGCTGTGCGCGGGCAGGGGGTCGCATTGCACGCAAATGCACAATAGCACTCGCATGCAATGTTAAATTCCGCCAGTGGAATTCTGCCCGCCAGAGGCGAGCTGCGGCAGACAGTGGTGCGTATAAGTGGATTTGAGGTACCGTGACATGCCACCTACATTTGTTTATATCTTGGCTTTGGGAAATTCAGGAGGTCTTTAGATTCATGGATAAGGGAGTAAATACACATGTCCTACTCTGGCTAAAATTGATGAAATTGGTGATCAATCAACTGAGTTTGTATAAATATTAAATAAGAATGATTATGACATATTTTGACCTATCAAGTAAGTGAGGTTGAGGCTATCTTTTTGGACATAAAGATTAAAAAAGTAAACAATGCCCTACATGCAGAAATGTAATGAAATAAAATTGTACTTTGTGATTCAGATAGAGCGTACCATTGCCATGATATTCTGTGTTGAAGAAATACCTGGGTAGGTGTCTTGAGCATTACATGGCAGGAAATAATGCTGACAAATAGTGCTCTTGCAAATGGATACTATTCTTGCAAAACTGATGCCATATAGTGCTCCAGGCATGTGCATGCTCCTAAGTTTACATCCTTGCTTTTCAACAAAAGATAGGAAAAGAACAAATACATTTTGATAATAGGAGTAAATTAGAAAGTTGTTTAGAATTACATGCTATATCTCAAATATGAAGAAAAAAAATGTTGGTTTTCTTTTTGCCATATGGTTTCTATTTATTTGTTATAACTGCTGGCACATCTGTTGAATAACTGTGTGCACTTTCATTTTTTTTTTTAGTGTTCTATAAAAGTTTATAGCTTTTTTATATTGCCGACAACATTGTTGTCATAGAGGGGCATATTTATCAATTGTTTCCGGCGAGCCTAAAGACCGTTGCTAGATAACTTGTCCGCCTGCTCTGAGGCAGCGGACAGAAATCAACCCCTTGTTTCCGGCGAGCCTAAAGACCGTTGCTAGATAACTTGTCCGCCTGCTCTGAGGCAGCGGACAGAAATCAACCCAATCAAATATGATCGAGTTGATTAACACCCACTGCTAGCGGCTGATTGGCCACAAATCTGCAGGGGGTGGCATTGCACTAGCAGTTCACAAGAACTGCTGGTGCAATGATAAATGCGTATGCTGTCGGCGTTTATCGATGTGCGGCGGACATGATACACTACTTTGTATCATGTCCGCTCACACATTAATAAATATGCCCCAGAGTGTTAAATATGTTCACATTCCTTAACTCCTATGAGCCTACCTAGATTTACTCTTCAACAAATATACAGTAAGATTGAAGCAAATTTGATAATAGAAGTAAACTAAAAAAAAATTTTTTTTAAATTGCATGCTCAATCTAAACCATTAAAGTTTATTTTTGACTTTCAAGTCCTGTTAACATCAAGAAAAAAAATGATGCGTGAGCAAGTCATGCCACGTTGAATATTAAAAACTTAAAGGGACATTCCAGTCAAAATGTAAATGTACATAGATGAATGACATCTTTGAATAGAAACATATTTGCAATATACTTGTATTGGCAAAAATGCTTCTAGTAAAACCTATCACTGCTTTAGTGTAAACATTTTTCTCTGCACGTGCATGTGAAGCATAGCTAGATATTGTCACTGCACCTACATTTTAAATAATGCAGCTGCTTAGATCATCACTGGGGCTTGTATCATGTCAGCAATTAACAAATTGAGTCATAAGCAGATGGTACAAGCACTTTAGGCTCTCTGAGCAAGTGCTGTGTTTAAAATGCTGGTTCACGGTGCATACTTAAATACACTTTTAAAACAGCTATAGCTTTTATTAGAAGCATTTTAGCTAATGCATGTATATTACAAAATTGCTTCTGTTCAATACCGAAATGCACCCATGTGGTTTCCAATTTTGGCTGGAATATCCCTTTAATTATTTTTTAAAAGCTAAGAGGTGTTAGGAATTGCAAGCTTTCAGAAATTCTTCATTGAGTTTAGAAGGGTGCTTCTAGTGAGAAACCCTTTGTTTCAGATTATTTAAGCAAAGCATCTGTGTAGTGTTACATTGCTTTCACATTAACTCTGAGGAGGTGAATACAAATACAATTACCATGTTGTTATTGCAGTTTAACTTATATTTGCAGAGGTAAAAAGCTTTATGAATATTTTAGAGCAGCAAGAACACTTCACACATTTTTAAGGAAAATCTTGTTTGCTCAATATCTGGCATTCCCATAGCAAATAATTTGAAATACAAAGAATACAATACAAAATGATCTGGCATATTTTAAAAAGACCTACATGTACTTATTATTTAGATAAGTCTCTCTCTTAAATGCATTTATTGAACAACTTAAATTGAGCTGAAGGACTTTCGATGGAACATTTTTCTTTTTTTTAAGGATATCTCAGACCTTTCAATGTCACAACAGCAGCAATCAAACAAGCTTTATATACTGTACACCAATGTTATAATCCTCTCTGGCACCAAAGGGGTTATTAATTATTACTTAGCCTATTTAAATATTAAAGGGACAGTAAAGTCATAATTAAACTTTCATGATTCAGATAGAGCATGCTATTTTAAACAACTTTCCAATAAACTTCAAGTGAATGTAAAGTTTATTAGATTAAAACACAGTGTATAAAATTATTTATAATTTTGCCGTTCCTCCACCCGCATCTATTTCTTGATTTAGCTGAGTGATGACAAATCCAGATTCATCTAATAATTGCGTGCCCCACTTGCCCACTTGGCATCTAGCTCATGGGGCACGCAACAATTGAATTAAGCCAGATTGGTGATTGATGAATAGGTTTTAAAGAGATTATCTATCTTTTTAAACAATAAAATGTTTTTAAGTAGACTGTCCCTTTAAAATGCAGGAACAGGAAGTGTGACAACTATGTGCTAAGAGACATGTTACCCTGCATATAGTATGCAATAAATATCTCTGTAATATGAATACGTACAGTCAAAGTATGTCTACCTGTGAGGCAGCAATGTGAAGAGTATTGCAAAAAAGATTAAAATATTCCAGGAGATCTGTGTGATACATAACATCTCCAGAGTATACCACAGGAGATTCCCTGTGTAATAGATCAGATCACTGCAGAAGGTTTATTAACATCTAATCTTACTGTTATTTGACAGATTGTACAAACACTGAAACTGTAAATTCAAGAAACGCAATGAAAGATGCGATTATAATGATTCAGACTTTGCTTATCCTGCTGTTTACCACCGTTCCAATATTCCTGCTAAATGAGATGGTAAGAGATCTATTTGTCCACACAGATCAGACAAACGTGTTTCTGTTACAACAGATGATCTTCATGTTATGCTTAACCCATCCTCCTGACCCACTTGCTACTAAACGATCATCCTGGCCCACTCAAACCAAACACTTCAGCATCTTTATGTTAAGGGCTAACTATCTTAATGGTTGTCAGGACATATGGGTTGAAATAAGGAGTGGGGGGAAAAATCCTAAAAAAAATATTACTAGGAACATGCTACAAGCCCCTCAACATTAGTGACATGGAGGAAACTCAACTACTAATTCAAATAGGAAAGGCTGCTAATAATAACAGTGCTGTAATTATGGGAGATTTTAACTACCCCAACATAAACTGGGCAAATTAAACTAGTAATTCAGCTAAGGGATATTTTTAAATTCTCTCAGGGTTAACTTCTTGTCACAAATAATAGAGGAGCCAACTAGGAATAGAGCTATATTGGATTTAGTGCTATCAAATAGTACAGAAATAATATCAAACATAGAGGTCAAAGAACATTTGGGTAACAGTGATCATAACATGGTCACATATAAAATCCCTTTCCATAAGCAGTGTCTTAAAGGTTTAACTAAGACTTTTAATTTTAAGAAAGCAAAATTCAATGATTTATGAAATTGTTAAATAACATAAATTGGGACAAAGTATTCTCTAATAAAAATACAGAGGATACATGGATAACATTTAAAATACACACATAAACACATGGTTATAAAAGTAAAATAAATAAATCCAGGACATTGTGGCTAAATAAAAATGTGTTAAGAGAAATTAGGAAAAAATGTCGGGTGTTTAAATTTTTCAAAGAAAATAGTACAGATTCAACATACCAAATATATAAGGAATGCAACAAATCATGCAAAAAAGCAATCAAATTAGCCAAAATTGAAAATTAAAGATGTATTGCAAAGGACTCCAAGTCAAACCCTAAAAGGTTTTTTAAGTACATAATGGCAAAAAATCTAAGAAGGAAAATAAAAAGAACATTAAAATAACTTTATTTAGGTTGCGGCAGGGTCGGGGAGCGGCGGGATAGGGGTTAATAACTTTATTTAGGTTGCAGCGGGGTCGGGGTTAAACACTTTAGTATACTTGCGGCGTTTAGTGACATGGTATAAATAAAGTCGGTAAAAAGCCGAATAGACGCGAGATCAATGACTGTTGGTTAACAACAGTCCGATGCTCATCGCACCGTAATTGGTGCACGTCTTTTTGCTGGCTTTTTTTATAAATATGGAGATCGTATTCAGGTCCGCGGCCGCTATGTTAGGCGAGTGTATTGGTGCCGCTGAATTCAACAAAGTTGACGGCTTGATAGATATCCCCCTATGAGTTCAAATCAGCATGGTTTTATGAGTAATAGATCATGTCCAACTAATCTAATTAGATTCTTCGAAGAAACTAAGTAAAATATAGATAAAGGGGAATCAGTTAATGTGATATACTTGGATTTTGCAAAGGCGTTTGATACAGTGCCACATAAAAGATTAATGTACACAATTAAGGGACTGGGAATATCTGAAAATGTTAGCTCATGGATAAATAACTGGATAAAAGATAGGAAGCAACGAGTAGTAGTAAATGGATCATACTCAGATTACTCAGTAGAGTCCCCCAGGGATCAGTACTGGGCCCTGTTCTTTTTAATATTTCTATTAATGACTTGGAGCAAGGATTAAATAGCAACATCTCTATTTTGGCAGATGATGCAAAGTTGTGTAAGGTCATTAGGTCAGAGAAGGATGAAATTGCTTTACAAGGAGATCTACAAAAAATAAAACAAAGGGCAGATACATGGAAAATGAGATTTAATACTGGAAAATGCAAGGTTCTAAATTTTGAAAGTAAAAATAAGCTGGCAAACTAGATTTAGCCAAACAAAGGACGAAATGGATTTGGGAGTACTTATAGATAACAAGCAAAAGATGGGCCCACAATGCAGGGCAGTGCCTTCTAAGGCTAATAATATACTAGCATGTATTAAAAGTGGCATTGATTCAAGGGAGGAAAGCATAATTCTGTCGCTATATAAATCCCTGGTAAGACCTTGAGTATGGAGTGTACTTCTGTTGACCAATCTCAAAAAAAGACATTGCAGACTTAGAAAAATGTCAGAAAAGGGCCACAAAGCTAATAAGAGGAATGGAGAATTTAAGCTATGATGAGATGTTAGCCAAACTGGGTCTGTTTTCTCTAGAAAAAAGGGGTTTGAGAGGTGATATGATTAATTTATATAAAAATATTCAAGGCCTATATAGAGAGATGGCAGAAACTCTGTTTATTCCAAGAAAATTGTTTGTGACAAGAGGACACAATTTAAGGCTTGAGGGAAGGAGATTTAGTCCCCTGCAACGGAAAAGTTTTTTCCACTATAAGAGCAATACAATTGTGGAACTCAATACCTTTCAGAGCTTTCCAAACTTTTCATGTTGGTGACACACTTTTTAGACCTACATCATTTTGTGACACAGTAATTCAGTTGTACTAGCAAACAGGAGGTTAAACTAACTTGTTTTAAGAGATACGGACACATACATAAATTATATAATAACTAAATGTATTTACAAGTAACAGTAAGTATGTGCAAGAATTAAAAAAAAGTTTAATAACACCAATAGCTACTTACTATTTTAATGGGATGTATGAGGTTTATGGGATGAACACAGTTTCTGAATATTTGGTGGAATATTAGATAAAGACACTCGCATTTCATCATCAAGCAGCTGTTCCACTCACTGACTACACATGCAGTCACAAGCCAATTGAGGAGACTACACGTACAGTCAGGAGCCAATGTGCCATCAAAGCCACCAATGGGAATAGTTTCAGCTCCCACTGAGCTGCGCCAATAGGTTAAGATGATCTGTGACCCACTAGGTATGCATAGCAGGCAGGCAAAGCAAAAAAAAAGTCGGAAAGCAAAAAAAAAAATTACATTAAAAAAACTTTGTGCTGAAGCAGGGACACACCTACACACTGTCGCTGACACTAATGCGTCACGACACACAGTTTGGAAAGCATTTATAAATGGTTTGGATACAGTTCTAGCTAGAAACAAATTCAGGGATACGATTGCTGGTGTTAAATGGTCATTATCTCTTTTACTTTGAACCCTTTTATTTCTAATTTTGGAACTGCAATAATGAACATTTTTTTGTTGCTAGAAAATCCATTTCCAAAATGACTAATCATTGATAATATCCACTGTATAGCGGGATAAACTTTTGATAATAATGTTTTCTGTGTTTCTGTTTATTCACTAGAATAAGAGACGCAGTGTGACTCTGGAAGATCATACATATGAGGTAACACAAATTTATTACCTTCCCAGCATCAACATACAAACAAATAGGGTGAATTTCATTTTATTTCCCATTTCATGTTAAAGGGAAATGAACCCAGAATGTTTTGATTCAAACAGAAAATACAATTTTATACAACTTTCCAATTTACTTCTATGAGCTAATTTGCTTAATTCTCTTTATATTGTTTGTTTAATGTATTGTGCATCTATCAATCAAGGCTCCTGAGTCTACTTAGGTATCCTTTTAAACAAAGGATAGGAAGAGAAAAAAAAATTAGATAAAATTAAATTGGAACGTTGTTTAAAATCCCATACCCTATCTGAATCATGAAAGAAAAAAAACGCGTTTCATGTCCCTTTAACTATACAAAACTTATGAACCAGAAAGCAGATTTTGCAGGTACACTAAAGACATATTTTTGCAGCACTTCACGGCTGCAGAGTATTTTTGCCTCTGATTGAGCTTTTTTTTTTTTTGTTGCTTTAATCACAAAACAATCTATTTCTACAGAAAATTAAAATGCATTTTTTAAAAACTTGTGTTAATCCAACTATACCTTTGTTGCACCGTAATCATACCATAAATCCATCAGCACCCTAATACTACTGTACTCTAATTGGACCCTAATCCTACTATCTGATTACCCACATATTGGTTTAAATCTACCAATGAATTGCCATCCTATCATAAATCAATATGGACTGTAGTACCGCCCTCAATATACCTTCACTCAACAGTAGATCATCCCACACCTTAATTATACCATAAAAGGCCTGAACTCTGCAAATAACTTGATATGACTGTCTTCTAACAATAACCTTACATTTATCAGGACTCTAACCAAACCATAGGCTTGACAAATCCCATGACCCAGAGAGCTGTAGCTAATGTGATTTTACTTCTGGCTCCTACATTTTTGGGTTATTCTTTATATACTACACAAACACAATTTTATATTCTTGAATGTGGCTAACTCCATAATATTTATAATGGACTAACCCTACAATAATTTAGAAAGTTATAATGGAAATTTGGTTCTTATCTTGGGCAATCTTCTTTTCTTTTTTACAGGGACTAGAAATCGACCATACCGCAACATATGAAGATATTCTTACTGTGCGACTTGCATCAACAAAGCTCATGGTTGGTGAACATCCATGTCAGGAGTAGGAGATACGTGGTTTGGATGCCACAAATAAAAAAACACAAGGAGACTAGATTCATGATACCACAGAATCTTAACTGGAAAACTAGCACTTAAAATCTTTGATATTTTATTAAATTTTTATGTTTCATAAATATGTTTATATACAAAGATACAATTTGATTTTTAATTACAATATTATTATCATCTTTATAATAAGCATTGCAAGCAAAAAAAAAAAAAAAAAAAAGGAAAGGCATGTGCCCCATAATATGTAATATTAAAGGGACACTGAACCCAATTTTTTTCTTTCATGATTCAGATAGAGCATGCAATTTTAAGCAACTTTCTAATTATCTCCTGTTATCAATTTTTCTTCGTTCTCTTGGAATCTTTATTTGAAAATACAGGAATGTAAGCTTACAAGCCAACCCATCTTTGGTTCAGCACCTGGGTACAGCTTGCTGATTGGTGGTTAAATGTACCCACCAATCAGCAAGCGCTATCCAGGGTGCTGAACCAAAAATGCTCCGGCTTGTAAGCTTATATTCCTGCTTTTTCAAATAAAGATACCAAGAGAACGAAGAAAAAATAATAATAGGAGTAAATTAGAAAGTAGCTTATAATTGCATGTTCTTTCTGAATCATGAAAGAAAAAAACTGTGTTCAGTATCCCTTTAAGCCAGTGATTATGTATTTTTGAATAACTGAGGAATCCTTCATGTATATTAAGTAAGTGAATTATTCTGTAGGTAAAATAATCTATAGAACATGTTACATGTGTGCAATGTACTGGAGTGCATGCATAAATCAAGCTTGTGTAAAAGATTTTGAGATACTATATGTATGAAGTATGAAAGGGGTTGATATATTTTAAACATACGCAGGGTGCTAGCATATGCAGTAAACACTGGAATTTGCTCTGATTTCTATGCAAGGCGTTTGGATCCTTGAATTGTAATATATATGAAATTCCTAAACATGTGCATATAACTAAAGCATGAGGCAAAATACTGTGATATGGACACGGTCACTGGATGTGTAATATCTGGTATAGGAGCGGCCCCAGATAAAAATACAGGGTCCTGAAATGTTTACACAGTTCAATAATATACCGTAACTATTGCACATTACATGGAGCACGTTTGCTTTATGCTAGTTAGAGAGCAGTAGGACATTGGTGAAAATAATGAATACAGTTTATAGTGCAATACGTATCATTGGGCTCCCCTTACTTACATGTGATATTGAATTATAATTTATAGTAATAATTGAAGTTAAACCATTGACTGGTAATATTTTGCAGATGTGCGCTCAAGACTTGAGATCAGATGCATACCTGTACTTACAGACCACCTTATGCCATCTATAACCTTTAAACCTCAGATGAGACTTGTGCCTGATAACCCATTTGGTTCAGCTAAAAACTTAAGTGTAGCCTCAGATCCAAAGTGTGCTCTGCTACGACATTTGGTATTTCCATACAAGACCTCAGATCAGATGCATCTTCACTCTTCTTATGCCAGCTATAGGCCTACATGAAACATGGGTTGGTTATAATGATGAAGATATATTCTCTAGAGTATAGCAGGATAATTGACTAGTGGAGAATTATCAACTGTAAGAAAGATTTAATGAAATCCATTTCTAAGAGGTGTCCACCTATGTTGTTACATATTTTTGCATGTCTATGAAAGCTAAAATGAGCAAACTATACATAATTATATATACTGTATAAAAAATAATAATAATAAAAATTGCTCTATCACACTGTTTCCTACCACAAGTATTTTAGAGGTAAAAAAATAAACCTCATTGTACAGACAATCTGCTGTGTGAAGTTATAAAGCCTGCAATAGAATAAAAACTGGAGATTTAATTGCAGGAGTGGGTCTCTTTTTTTTTTTTTAGAAAAAGGGGATTAGACAGTTTTACAAATAAGAGATCATGACTAGTTGGAGAGATTCTGTAAGTGTGACTAGGGGTAGACTGTTTATAATCAGTGTTTGATAATAAAATTAAAATACATCTTCTTAATGTGACTGGGTTTTTTTAATATAGTTATATGTCTTGTCCTTGGGAACACAAATTGGTCTGATTCGGGGTGAGCTTCTCTGATTTGGGGAACAGGTGGTATTATTATGGAAAAGAGATGAGCTTATCTACATGGAATTTTCAGCCAGTGAGTCTTAAATTGATTAACTAGTGTGTTTGATATGGGGACAATTTTGTCCATCTTCCCATCTGTTTCCAACTTACAGAATGACTATTCATTTCAGTTGTAGGATTTTTGTCTTTATTTTAAATGTTCCCATGTATTTTTCTTCCCTCTCTCATCATTACTACAAACCAAATGTACTCATATAAGCTTGACTGGTAATTCTCTATCCTTTCTGTCGGTGGTGGCTGGTACATTGTCCCTTCAAATGTCTCCAAATACAATTATTATTATTATTATGTTTTTACTTAATTTTTTATTTTTTAGTCTCTTAATTATTATCTGTACATTTTTTAGGTAGTGCAATTTTATTTTAATGTTTGTGCTTTTCTAAATGGAATAACGGATCCTTAAAATATCACCTTAAAAACACCTTTTATTTCCCTTAGTTTTTATTCCTTTCACCTTTATGAGCAAATCTTAAACTGCCCCATGCAGAAATGTTATTTGTAGACTCTCCTTTTCCTGTGCCTTAAATGTAAAGTTTTTATTAAGACATGGACAGCAATAGTTCACAGCCCTATTTAATAAAACAGGGGAGTAGTACATCTATCAGCTTACAAGCTTACAATAGTTGAAGCTGGACAATCACATTCCAGGTGAACTCTCACTGTAAGCTATGTAAGGCTTATGGGTATACAGTACATGTGTCTATGAGGTGTAATTTCTTTATTGTAAAAAAAATATTGTGTTGAATGTTGGGGAGTTTTTGCTTTAAAAACAAGATTAACAGTACAGGATATTAAAGTCTGGCATAAAATGAGTGAGTTTTGAAACATATTTAACACTGTAAAACATGTTTTGTAAAAAGGCACCATTTCTGAAATTGAACCTGGGGATGGGCAATTGTGCTGAAAGTGTAATTCGCTTGGTAGAATGAATAGTCCTGTGTACTTTCGTTTTGGAGAGTAGAATGCTGATAAGAATGAAAATATATTAAAATTAGTTAATCAAATATTATTTCTGATTTTTGAATGTTACTTTCATTTTCAAATGTTCATAATTAGATCAAATATCCACATTCGAAATTTCGAATATACCAAATACTATTCAGAAGTTCAATAGGTCATGTGGTAGGGAATTTAGTAAATTGATACATAATAGATACAAATATATTAATTTGAATGTTTCTATTTCAAATATTGTATAATTGCAAATGTGTTAAAATTCATTTCATTTTTTGAATGTTGCAAAACATTCACCCCTCCATAATTGAAACTAATGAGTTGCTTCTTCCTAATTGTACCAACCAAATTTGTGTGTTACCAATGATCCATTTTACCTGCTGGAGTGTATTAAAGGAACAGTTACAAATGTAACTTTTTCATATTTTCAGCTCTGTTGACTTTGCAATAAAATAAAAACACAAACACAGAGATGATCAAAACATAATGGGAAATCCATCAACTGAATATGCCCCATTGCATAATATTTGCAATTAAGATATGGATTGGTGGGAGAAAAAACTAATATACATTTCTTTCATGTTATTAACAAGAGTCCATGAGCTAGTGACGTATGGGATATACATTCCTACCAGGAGGGGCAAAGTTTCCCAAACCTCAAAATGCCTATAAATACACCCCTCACCACACCCACAATTCAGTTTTACAAACTCTGCCTCCGATGGAGGTGGTGAAGTAAGTTTGTGCTAGATTCTACGTTGATATGCGATTCGCAGCAGGCTGAAGCCCGGTTTTCCTTTCAGAGTGCAGTGAATGTCAGAGGGATGTGAAGAGAGTATTGCCTATTTGAATACAATGGTCTTCCTCTAGGGGATCTATTTCATAGGTTCTCTGTTATCGGTCGTAGAGATTTCTTCTCCTACCTCCCTTTTCAGATCGACGATATACTCTTATATACCATTACCTCTACTGATTCTCGTTTCAGTACTGGTTTGGCTATCTACTATATGTAGATGAGTGTCTTAGGGTAAGTAAGTCTTATTTTATTTACGACACTCTAAGCTATGGTTGGGCACTTTATATGTAAAGTTCTAAATATATGTGTTTAAACTTATATTTTCCATGATTCAGGATAATCAGTATTCCTTCATTCAGACTGTCAGTTTCATTATTTGGGATAATGCATATGAATAAATATTTTTTCTTACCTTAAAAATTTTCAATTGACTTTTTTCCCTGCGGGCTGTTAGGCTCGCGGGGGCTGAAAATGCTTAAATTTATTGCGTCATTCTTGGCACAAACTTTTTTTGGCGCAAGATTTTGTCATTTCCGGCGCCCTAGTTGACGTCGGAAGTTTGTTCGAAGTTGCGTCATTTTTTACGTATATGTGTTACAGACGTTTTTTTGCGCCAAAAAATTTGGGCGTGGTTTTTTTCGGTGTCAGAGGATGTGGCGTCATACTTGGCGCCAAAAAATATGGGCGTTGTTCTTGGCGCCAATAATGTGGGCGTCATACTTGGCGCCAAAAAATGTGGGCATCATTCTTGTCTCCACCTTTTTTTCACATTATTTAAGTCTCACTTTTTCATTGCTTCTGGTTGCTAGAGGCTTGTTTATTTGGCATTTTTTCCCATTCCTGAAACTGTCATTTAAGGAATTTGATAATTTTGCTTTATATGTTGTTTTTTCTATTACATATTGCAAGATGTCTCAACCTGACCCTGGATCAGAATCTACTTCTGGAAAGACGCTGCCTGATGCTGGTTCTACCAAAGTTAAGTGCATTTGTTGTAAACTTTTGGTATCTGTTCCTCCGGCTGTAGTTTGTGTTAGTTGTCATGATAAACTTTCTAACGCAGATAGTGTCTCCATTAGTAATAATCCTTTACCTGTTGTTTTTCCTTCAACATCTAATGCTCAGGATGTCCCTGTTAATGTAAAAGAATTTGTTTCTAATTCTATTAGGAAGGCTCTGTCTGTTATTCCTCCTTCCAGTAAACGTAAAAGGTCTTTTAAAACTTCTCATATTTCAGATGAATTTTTTAAGTGACCGCCATCATTCTGACTTATCTGTTTCTGATGAGGATCTATCTGGTTCAGAAGATTCTGTCTCAGATATTGACACTGATAAATCTTCGTATTTATTTAAGATGGAGTTTATTCGTTCTTTAATGAAAGAAGTGTTGATTGCATTAGATATGGAGGAGTCTAGTCCTCTTGATACTAAATCTACTAAGCGTTTAAATTAGTTTTTTAAACCTCATGTAGTTATTCCAGAAGTTTTTCCAGTTCCTGATGCTATTTCAGAAGTAATTTCTAGGGAATGGAATAGTCTGGGTACTTCATTTACTCCTTCTCCAAGGTTTAAGAAATTGTACCCTGTGCCATCTGATAGATTAGAATTTTGGGACAAAATCCCTAAAGTTGATGGGGCTATTTCTACTCTTGCTAAACGTACTACTATTCCTACGGAGGATAGTACTTCCTTTAAGGATCCTTTAGATAGGAAGCTTGAATCCTTTCTAAGGAGAGCTTATTTATGTTCAGGTAATCTTCTTAGACATGCTATTTCTTTGGCTGATGTTGCTGCAGCTTCCACTTTCTGGTTGGAGGCTTTAGCGCAACAAGTGTCAGACCATAATGCTTATAGCATTGTTAAACTTCTTCAACATGCTAATAACTTTATTTGTGATGCCATTTTTGATATCATTAGAATTGATGTCAGGTATATGTTTTTAGCTATTTTAGCTAGAAGAGCTTTATGGCTTAAATCTTGGAATGCAGATATGACTTCTAAGTCAACTTTGCTTTCTCTTTCTTTCCAAGGTAATAAATTATTTGGTTCACAGTTGGATTCTATTATTTCAACTGTTACTGGGGGGAAAGGAACCTTTTTGCCTCAGGACAAAAAATCTAAAGGTAAATACAGGGCTGCTAATCGTTTTCGTTCCAGCTGGTAGGGGGCAGGTTACGATTTTTCAAAGATATTTGGATCAATTCGATTCACAGTCTTTGGATTCACAAGGGTACAGAATAGGTTTCAAGGTAAGGCCGCCTGTGAGAAGATTTTTTCTCTCACGCATTCCAGTAAACCCAGTGAAGGCTCAGGCGTTTCTGAAATGTGTTTCAGACCTAGAGTTGGCTGGGGTAATTGTGCCAGTTCCAGTTCTGGAACAGGGTCTGGGGCTTTACTCAAATCTATTCATTGTACCAAAGAAGGAGAATTCCTTCAGACCAGTTCTGGATCTAAAAATATTGAATCGTTATGTAAGGATACCAAAATTCAAAATGGTGACTATAAGGACTATTCTGCCTTTTGTTCAGCAAGGGCATTATATGTCTACAATAGACTTACAGGATGCATATCTTCATACTCCAATTCATCCAGATCACTATCAGTTCCTGAGATTCTCTTTTCTAGACAAGCATTACCAGTTTGTTGAGCTTCCGTTTGGCCTAGCAACAGCTCCAAGGATCTTTTCAAAGGTTCTCGGTGCCCTTCTCTCTGTAATCAGAGAACAGGGTATTGCGGTATTTCCTTATTTGGACGATATCTTGGTACTTGCTCAGTCTTTACATTCTGCAGAATCTCATACGAATCAACGTGTGTTGTTTCTTCAAAGACATAGTTGGAGGATCAATTTACCAAAGAGTTCCTTGATTCCTCAGACAAAGGTAACCTTTTTGGGTTTTCAAATAGATTCAGTGTCCATAACTTTGTCTCTAACAGAAAAGAGATGTCTGAAGTTGGTTTCAGCTTGTCGAATCCTTCAGTCTCAATCATTCCCTTCGGTAGCTTTGTGCATGGAAATTCTAGGTCTCATGACTGCTGCATCAGATGCGATCCCCTTTGCTCGCTTTCACATGAGACCTCTCCAGCTTTGTATGCTGAACCAGTGGTGCAGGGATTATACAAAGATATCACAATTAATATCCTTAAATCCCAATGTTCGATCTTCTCTGACTTGGTGGTTGAATCACCATCGTTTAATTCAAGGGGCCTCTTTTGTTCGTCCAACCTGGACTGTGATCTCAACAGATGCGAGTCTTTCAGGTTGGGGAGCTGTATGGGGATCTCTGACAGCGCAGGGGGTTTGGGAATTTCAGGAGGCAAAATTACCAATCAACATTTTGGAAATCCGTGCGATTTTCAGAGCTCTTCAGTTCTGGCCTCTTCTGAAGAGAGAATTGTTTATTTGTTTTCAGACAGACAATGTCACAACCGTGGCATATGTCAATCATCAAGGTGGGACTCACAGTCCTCAAGCTATGAAAGAAGTATCTTGGATACTTGTATGGGCGGAAGCCAGCTCCTGTCTAATCTCTGTGGTTCACATCCCAGGTGTAGACAATTGGGAAGCGGATTATCTCAGTCCCCAGACGTTACATCCGGGCGAATGGTCTCTTCACCCAGAGGTTTTTCTTCAGATTGTTCAAATCTGGGGACTTCCAGAAATAGATCTGATGGCCTCTCATCTAAACAAGAAACTTCCCAGTTATCTGTCCAGATCCAGGGATCCTCAGGCGGAAGCAGTGGACGCCTTGTCGCTTCCTTGGAATTATCAACCTGCTTATATCTTTCCGCCTCTAGTTCTTCTTCCAAAAGTGATTTCCAAAATTCTAATGGAACGTTCGTTTGTATTGCTGGTGGCTCCAGCATGGCCTCACAGGTTTTGGTATGCGGATCTCGTTCGGATGGCAAGTTGCCAACCTTGGACACTTCCGTTAAGACCAGACCTTCTATCTCAAGGCCCATTTTTCCATCAGGATCTCAAATCATTAAATTTGAAGGTATGGAGATTGAACGCCTGATTCTTAGTCATAGAGGTTTCTCTGACTCAGTGATTAATACTATGTTGCAGGCTCGTAAATCTGTGTCTAGAAAGATTTATTACCTAGTCTGGAAGACTTTCATTTCTTGGTGTTCTTCTCATAAATTCTCTTGGCATTCTTTTAGAATTCCTAGAATTTTGCAGTTTCTTCAGGATGGTTTGGATAAGGGTTTGTCTGCAAGCTCTTTGAAAGGTCAAATCTCTGCTCTTTCTGTTCTTTTTCACAGAAAGATTGCTAATCATCCTGATATTTGTGGTTTTGTACAGGCTTTGGTTTGCATCAAGCCTGTCATTAAGTCAATCTCTCCTCCTTGGAGTCTTAATTTGGTTTTGAGGGCTTTACAGGCTCCTCTGTTTGAGCCTATGCATTCTCTGGATATTAAATTACTTTCTTGGAAAGTTTTGTTCCTTTTGGCCATCTCTTCTGCTGAAGAGTTTCTGAGTTATCTGCTCTTTCTTGTGAATCTCCTTTTCTGATTTTTCATCAGGATAAGGCGGTATTGCGGACTTCATTTAAATTTTTACCTAAGGTTGTGAATTCTAACAACATTAGTAGAGAGATTGTTGTCCCTTCATTGTGTCCTAATCCTAAGAATTCTATGGCGAAATCTTTACATTCTTTGAATGTATTAAGAGCATTGAAATATTATGTTGAAGCTACTAAAGGTTTTAGAAAGACTTCTAGTCTATTTGTTATCTTTTCTGGTTCCAGGAAAGGTCAGAAGGCTTCTGCTATTTCCTTGGCATCTTGGTTAAAGTCCTTAATTCATCATGCTTATGTAGAGTCGGGTAAATCCCCGCCTCAAAGGATTACGGCTCATTCTACTAGGTCAGTTTCTACTTCCTGGGCTTTTAGGAATGAAGCTTCTGTTGATCAAATTTGCAAAGCAGCAACTTGGTCTTCTTTGCATACTTTTACTAAATTCTACCATTTTTATGTTTTTTCTTCTTCTGAAGCAGTTTTTGGTAGAAAGGTACTTCAGGCAGCTGTTTCAGTTTGATTCTTCTGCTTATAATTTCAGTTTTTTTCCATTATGAGATTAAAACGTTTTTGATTTGGGTTGTGGATTATTTTCTCAGCGGAATTGGCTATCTTCATTTTATCCCTCCCTCTCTAGTGACTCTTGCATGGAAGTTCCACATCTTGGGTATCTGCTATCCCATACGTCACTAGCTCATGGACTCTTGCTAATTACATGAAAGAAAACATAATTTATGTAACAACTTACCTGATAAATTCATTTCTTTCATATTAGCAAGAGTCCATGAGGCCCACCCTTTTTTGTGGTGGTTATGATTTTTTAGTATAAAGCACAATTTTTCCAATTCCTTATTTTTAATGCTTTCGCTCCTTTCTTATCACCCCACTTCTTGGCTATTCGTTAAACTGAATTGTGGGTGTGGTGAGGGGTGTATTTATAGGCATTTTGAGGTTTGGGAAACTTTGCCCCTCCTGGTAGGAATGTATATCCCATACATCACTAGCTCATGGACTCTTGCTAATATGAAATAAATGAATTTATCAGGTAAGTTCTTACATAAATTATGTTTTTTCTTTTTTTTTTTTCTCTCTGATTTTGGATCAACACTAAGAGGTGCACAATTTGCCATGTGTATCTGGCTGTGTTATCTAATAAAGTAATAACATATAAAAAAGCATACAACATTGGAAGAGAGACATGCAAGTTAGCAATATAAATATAAAGGATATATGGACTGAAGATTCCTAGTAATCCAAATAGTGAAATTGCAGATTACCTTGGTGGGAAAAAAGAGCTTTGATAGTGAAGTTTGTTTATGTTGGTTGATTGCATTTGAAAACCATTAGACAACTGGGTTTTTATGGGGCTGTTGAATGGATTGGAGTGGGTTTGAAAAGGAAAAGCCAGTGATAACCTATCCAATAAGTATCAGAAGGGCAGTTGAGTGAATTATGATCAAGTGTTTACTACTTTTTATTAACATATTCTGGCTGTTAAACACTAATTAACCCTTTGAGTGCTAAGCACTTTCCCACCTGGGTGCTAAGCACATTTGAGGGGTTTTTTAATTTTAAATTTTTTCAAATATAATTTTTTTAACTTTTTTTTTCTTTTCAGATCCCTAAGACTTATACCATTAGAAATGATAGGCGATTACCTTTCCAACGGTGGGTCTTGGGGGTCTGTAGCTGCTTAGATGCCTAAGATACAGGCTTCTAAGCAGCATGCCCCCTTTCCCTATATTGTCCATTGTCTTTTTTTAATAAAGTTACACGGTGACGTCATCACGTCATTGCGCGTGATGTCACCACGCATAACGTATGCAGGCTCGATCGCCGGGGTAGGAGTGGGTGGGAGCCCTCAGATCTCCCTCAAGGCGGGAGAGTGCTAGCGACAACTCTGAGCCATCGTTAGCACCAGAGTGGGAAACTCTGCGACGGCTCAGAGTCGTCGTTAGCACTCAAGGGGTTAAGGAAAAGTAATCAAACTAATTATTCTAAATGAGTAGAATTTGTCCCAGGAATGCTTCCAGTCTTGTGAATTCAATTCTGCTTTTGCCTCTTTAAATTGAACTGAGGTATATTAAATACAAAAGGGAATAACTTACAATATTAAAAAACAAATTGTATAATGAATTATTGGCATTATTGGCATCCTTGGCTAAATTAATTTCCTACTCTCCCCCTCCTGCACGTATCAGTACCTACCTCCAATCTCATCTGTCTCCTTCTCCTCCTTTAAAGTCCACTGTATCCGCCTCCCCCCCCCCCTCCCTCTGAGTGGCAGTCATCTATCGCCCTCCTGGACCAACCTCCCAGTTCCTTGACAACTTTGCCCCCTGGCTTCCTCACTTTCTCACTACAAATATACCAATGCTAATTCTTGGGGACTTCAACATTCCCATTGACAACCCATATGCCCCTGCTGCCTCTAAACGTCTTTCACTCAATTCCTCCTTTAGCTTCTCACAATCCACCCTATTCCCTACTCACCATGATGGACAATCCATAGATCTGGTATTTTCCTACCTCTGCTCTATTTCTGTCCTAACGTGTCACCCTTTTCCCATTTCAGACCATCACCTGGTCACCTATAATATTAATGCAACAGCTAAACCCACTTCTCCATCCCGTTCCCACACCTCCAGAAATCTACACGTTGTGGATCCGCTCCAATTTTCAAAAATCATTCAAGATCTCTCTCACACTTCCACTATAACCTGCCCTGATCTCGCTACAGCCCACTATAACAAAACACTCTCCTCTGCACTAGAAAAACTTGCTCCTCCCCAACTGCGTAAAACATCACGCCATCAGTTACAGCCATAGCACTCTCAGCAAACACGCTATTTGCAAAAATACTCCCGTACTGCTGAGCATGTCTGGAGGAAAACTCACTCAGAACAACCTGATTTCATTCACCATAAGTTTATTCTTCATTCATATACTTCTGCCCTTCACTTAGCCAAGCAAACCTACTTCTCTTCTCTCATATCTACTCTTTCCACAAACCCTAAATGACTCTTCTCTACCTTTAACTCTCTATCCACCTACTCCACCCCCTCCGTCTGTCTTTAGTGCTCAAGACCTGGCTGACTACTTTCTAAACAAAACACATACTATACGAAGCAATATCCCAACACCAACCTGCAATCTTCCAACTCCAGGTCCAGTTACTCCCTCCGCCACCCTCCACATCTTCCATCCAGCCACTAAGAATGAAGTTTCTTCATTACTATCTTCCTCACGTCTCACTACCTGCCCGCTCGACCCTATCCCTTCCCAACTAATACTCTCCCTGTCTTTCACCCTCACTCCTGCTCCTACTCACATCTTCAACCTATCTCTCTCTACCGGTTCATTCCCATCTTCTTTCAAATATGCAAAGGTCACTCCCATACTCAAAAAACCCTCCCTTGACCTTAATTCTCCTGAAAGCTACCGCCCCACATCACTGCTTCGACTAACATCAAAACTCCTCGAAAAAATAGTTTACAACCACCTAACCCATTTCCTGTCCACCAACTCTTTGCTTGACCCCCTGCAATCTGGATTCCGCCCCAAACACTCAACTGAGACTGCCCTTACCAAGTTTACTAATGATCTTCTTTCTGCTAAAAGCAATGGTCACTACTCTATATTTATCTTACTTGACCTCTCAGCTGCCTTTGGCACAGTTGACCACCCCCTCCTCCTACAGACCCTTAGCTCTTTTGGCCTCTGTGACACTGCTCTTTCTTGGATGCACTCTTATCTTTCTCACAGGTCTTTTTCTGTGTCATTTGCTGGTGACTCCTCCTCTCCAATGCCTCTGTCTGTTGGAGTACCTCAAGGATCAGTTCTGGGTCCTCTACTCTTCTCCATTTATACTTCTTCACTGGGTAAACTTATCAACAGTTATGACTTCAAATATCACCCCTATGCTGATGACACCCAGATCTACCTCTCCACCCCTGCTCTCCCTCTGTCTTTTCTCATGTCAGCAACTGCTTATCTGGTATTTCTTCCTGGATGGCCTCTCACCACCTAAAGATTAACATGTCCAAGACTGAGCTCCTCCTAATCCCCCTTCTAGCTCTACGCCGACTTCTGACTTTTCTATCCCTGTCAACGACATCACCATCTCCTCATCGCCCCAAGTTCACTGCCTTGGAGTTACACTTAACTCAAATCTATCCTTCATACCCCACATCCAATCGCTTTCCTCATCCTGCCGCAACCACCTACGCAATATTTCCAAGATTCACACTTTTCTTAGTGTTATTACTACAAAGAAAATACTCCACTCCCTTGTTATTTCCCGACTTGACTACTGCAATAACCTACTTATTGGCCTCCCTCTCTCCCACCTCTTCCCTCTTCATTCCATCCTAAATGCCTCTGCAAGGCTAATCCACCTTTCCCGTCACTCTGTATCTGCTGCACCTCTCTGCAAGTTCCTTCATTGGCTCCCCATTCACAGCATAATTAAATTCAAAATCCTCACCCTTACATACAAAGCTCTCACCAATGCCGCTCCCCGCTACCTATACTCTCTAGTCAACTAGTATACTCCAGCCCATCCACTAAGATCCAACAATGACCTGCTCCTTGCATCTTCGACCATCACCTCTTCCCATTCTAGACTACAGGACTTCTGTCGTGCAGAACCTACCTTCTGAAACACTCTACCTCGTGCTGTCAGGCTTTCCCCTAATCTTTCTTTATTTAAATGCTCCCTGAAGACTTTTTTGTTCAGAGAAGCCTACCACCCAACTCAGTAATAAATTAATTCCACTCACCTAATAGTTCCCTCATCTAACTCTGTATTAACATCTTGCTCACTCTTGCAGTCCTCACCTCCTGTTTCTCAACCTCCTACCCTTCTAGATTGTAAGTTCCCACAGGAATAGGGCACTCAATTCCTCCTGTATGTGTATGTAAAATTTTGTCTTGTCTCTTACAAGTTTTATATCACTGTCTTATCTAAATGAATAGTACTCATGGACAGCACTGCGGATTATGTTGGCACTTTAAATAAAGTATAATAAATAATAATAATCTTAGCTCCAGAGGGGTCAATAAATACCACAGCTCAGCAAACAGTTTTTACACCAATGGAATTATAATATTTGATCATATCAATAGTTGATCATATCAATATTTCATACACACATAGAATAGGTATCATTGTTTTGTGCTATATACTGTACTTTATCAAAGTGCTAACACATCTTATTTTACCATATGAGCATCACATTATACCAGGCGTGGTTCTACACTTTTAAAAGTTTATTTTAAAGCTATATATCAATGTTAAAGGGTACTGGTAGGGGGCTCATCTTCTACTACCCATTCTTACCATTTTTTATTCCCTTCTTCTGCCTTTATATACATACAGAATTCCCTTCTGGCCAAGTAAACTAGGCACCACCTTGCAAATTGGCACCTTTGAAGTTTGGGGTACTACAGTAACAAAAAGGGGTACATTGCATGTCCCTTGAACATTCACTGCATTATACTTAACATATGTGTCACAGAAACCATACTAAAATAGACAAGGACCACAAGCTCCATTATTTAAGAGTTCATAATAATATAGTGAAAATATTGCGCATTTGTTCCTAAGGATAAATCTGTGATAGTGGCGTACTGTTTTTCTTAGAAGCACCAACATATATTCTCATTTGCAGCATTTGGGGATGTTCTATTTTTAAATCCTATAATTCTATACAAATAACTAGTAAAATGTGAGTCAGTAACTGATCCAGTGTATCCTTTTCATAACAAATATCAGAGGCCAGATGAGGGTATAAACTAACATGTTTCCATGTTATGGAGATGATAAATGTCAAAACTCTTTATACATATTGATGCCCATCACACGGCAAAGTTTTCATATATGTATAAGTTGTGTCCATGCATCCGTAGTAACTGGAAAATGATCCTCATTCCTAGTAATGAATTCATGTATATAAAATGGCACAAACTGAGCCTCTTCCATACTTCAACCAAGCCACAGACCTCCGACATCTAACGCACCGGTAAAAAGTTTCAGTGAATATGATTCCTGGTATGTATTTTTTTATTGCTAATTATATAATGCTTAACATCCACATAGAGGGAAGTACAGAGTTATATGTTTTGCTCTGAGTAACCTAGGAATTGAAGATGTTACTATAGATAGTAGACTATAGATGATCTGACTTCTTAACAACAAACTAGATAGCATTGCAGTAGATTACATTAATATCTTGAATGGTACATGCCAGGACATAATGTTAATTTACATTATTTTCACATGTACTACAATGAACATGTCTAGATTATAATGTTAATGCCGACACATGGCTAGAACCTTTTATTGTGTGTTCCCCATATAAACTTCAAATACTATGTAACAGCAACCAATTGTTGGTCAAGACCCACCTTATGAAAGCAGATTCTACAAATACTTGTGCTTAAAAGCTTATGATCTTAGTACTGCCTTTAGGTTAAATGCTGCCTCAGGTAAGATCATGAGTTTGCTTGAACAAATTGAACATATACTGGATATTTGTATGTGTCTCTAAAGAAGTGTTTTTTTTTTTACATTTTTAACTTATGTATATATTTTTTTTTATTGCAGCCAGACTTCTTTCTTTTCTTCATATTTGTATATTTTTAATTCACAGAGAACAATTAGCAGTTTTATGAAGCAGATAGCTAGTAGCCCTTCCAATTGTAATGTTTTGCAACTTGAAGACTTTAATGAAGATTTCAGTTCACACTACCAACTGTTACATTAAAAATGAAGGTTACCTAGGCCTCTGTGAAAAGTCAGTATAAGGTATCACTCAAAATGTATTTATTCTTACAAAAATCAGATAGGTTGACTCTCAACCAACAGATGACGGCTTCACATCTGGTGTTTGAACTTTTGGTAACAGTATTTACTTTCCTGGTTTCTAAAAAGGAAATACAGTTATTCAACATGTTAAACATTATTCAGCATGTATCTGTGCCATTGTATAGCTGACTAGTAATAATTCACGTAGAATACAATGCAATTCTGGAAACCAGATTTCCATCTCCAAAAGGACATATATAAAAATTTTCAGAAATGGCTGCTAAAACAAAACCTACAGAGAATGACTCCATGGCCTTGATATGAATGATTTGAAGTTGAAGAGCAGGGGATGGAGCAACACAACAGAATTGTGTAAATGTATTTAATAAAGCTAAAACAGACACTTTAGAAATTAATTACAACCAAAACAATGTATGCAACAAAATTTGTAGAATCAAATATAAAATACATTTGTAGGCAAATTATAGGTTGTGATGAGGATTATTTCAACTTTAGAACATGATTCTATACTACAAATAGATAGCACATTTAAAGACACAACAGCATTATATATAGTTATTAGCATAATACACTATTTAGCATAACACATAAACTAAAGCTGTTGCTAATAAATTAAACCATGTCCATACTTTTCAATATTAAAAAATTATATATTTTATACCGTACATTCATTTGCATATCACATTATGTGTGTGTGTAAATTTCCAAGAACAACATTTTGGTTATATGTATGTAGCTCATAGGTTGATAATTTTACTCTGATACTAGCATTGCATGTAAAGAGTTTTAGATCATATGTGCCTGTGAAATTTACAAATTGTGCTACATACGGCCAAGTGCCAACAGCAATCATATTTAAAGTAGGTGTTTGAAACAGAGTAATAATTTTGGCTATTTTCATTTGAACTTGGAAAGTATAATGCTATTGTTATACTTTTATCCCTAGTACATTATGTTTTCCTTCTCTTTTTTTAGTAATATTTTTCTAATCTAATGCTCTGTTTTTCTAGAGTACAATTCAGGATTTAAAAATTTATTTACAATGAAATTTAAACACAAAGTTGAATAGACCTTTTTATATGTATATTATTTTTATATGTTTACAAAACTAGGATCAATTCAATTCCATCACACATCTCATGCAAATTGTCTTCCACGGTATTACTGGCTTTTCAAATTCAAAGCTATTCTAATACATTTGAAAATCTTGTGATACGCCCATAAGGTTTTCAAATGCATTAGTAGAACAATAATATCCTATTTACCTTGCATAGTGTCAATAAAACAATTCATGTGATCCATCATGAAACATTTATGAGTAGCTTTTTACTGGATTTTATGACTTTTCAAATTCAACAGCCATGACTTATTGAAAACATTTTATCCTGTTTCAAGCAGGTATCTTGGTGTTTGAATTTTTCTTCTGTGCTTTTATGTGTACACTAAGTTCATATTAAATAGTTTTTTTTTTAAAAAATAGCTTGTCAGATTTTTAAATTATGAAACTTGTATGTATAAATAGGTGTTAAGATGTTAAGAAAGATTAATTATAACAAAATGCTCAAAACCATTTGAAATTGTTAATTGCATACACCATAGATTGATGTTACTGGTTTAGAAAAAAAATACATAACCAAATATTTGAGAGAGTCATTATAATTAATAAATTAGCCATCATGTTTATCTTTTGCTTTGGATGAATTTCATAAAGGTTTTCATTTAAGTAACTAGATTTTTCTTTTATGTTGTTTATTAACCTGAGCAGTTTTAATAATTCAAGCAATGGCTCTTTTACATCAGTTTAGAAAAAAATTGTGCAAGTTGCCACACAATGCGTCAGCACAGATCTTCTGATGGATTGCAGGGGACTCTTGGGATAAAATATTTGTATGCTACATTATAATGTAGCTATCACTTTTGTACCTTGAAAACAATCACACTTACTTTGTTAGTTTATTTCTTGTGTTCTCACTAACAAATAAAGATAACCTACCCAATGTTGTACTCTTTCAAGAGAGTTAGACTGTTTACACATAAAGAGAATACCTATATTATGTTCCAGCCATAACAACATTTATTTCTAATTTTATTCTAGGTACTTTTTGAACTAACCATTAAATATACCTGTGATGCTGGTAAATCACAGCTGACTAGCACCCCTGTCTGTCTTCCAAACAACAGGAGTTTTTGTACTTACAAAAGCTGTGTCTACAAGACAGAATTTTTACAACCAAGCACATACTGAACCTACCTCTACTGTAACTTTGCCAAAATGTGATATTTTCTATTTTAGTATACAAACTTAAGAGTAAAGAGGCTAAAAGAGTATAGCAAATAAAAGCACAGACTAATGTGATCGAATTAGAAATATAGAACTGTTATATTGATGACATCATTTATGCATTCACAGAGCAGAGAGATCAGCTCAAGTAATCTTCACTATCAGAATAAGGGTAACCGTAACTATGAAATCATTTAGATAGTAGGCTATTTATAATAGTTGGCCCACCTATGTTAGACAAATAGTAACCAGTAAGTTGTCTCTGAGCAGAAAACCTATATATTTTTTCTTGTACACTAAGAGAAACAATGAATCAAATGACACAGTGTATTTGGCATCCATGATAAAGTGCTATGCTTCTGGAGAGAAGAGAAATAAATATTCTGCAGACTGTTAAAGTATAAAGGAAAACATATTGCTTTATCTGAGAGAACTGCTAGTGCTCCGTCAACAAATTGTAAAAAGGTAAATTTAGAAAACACAAGTTTGCAGTATATTAATATATATTAAAATGCAGCATGAAGGCACCGATAAACTGGCAGCCAGTTATACTGAAAATTATTTTTGCTATGTGTATGTAAACACTATAATAAAGTAGAAATCTTGAGATAAATATACTTACTTTTACATGGCGCAGAATGCTATTAGATAACATTATGACATCTGGTGCAATAAACTAAGACAAGTATAACTCAGACATCACAACATGCTCTATGTATACAGGGGTGTGCTTCTCTCTTGGACTGTTGGTTATAATGTCCCTGAGGAATAATCCTCCAGAAGCTGATGCTTTCCCTTCATTGCCTCTGTCCAATCTCTTCACCAATGCTGTGCTCCGAGCACAACACCTCCACATGTTGGCTGCTGACACATATAGAGATTATGTAAGTATTCATTTATTTTCATCCCCATTATTGTACTTTACTCAAAATAGAGATAAAGTGCTTAAAACAGAAGTAATGATAACTAATTGTGTCGACATGGAATTATTTAGTGTGAACATGTAAATTGTTATTATTTCCAGGAGCGCACTTATATCCCAGAAAATCAGAGACATTCAAATAAAAACTCCCATGCAGTGTTCTGTTATTCAGAAACTATCCCTGCTCCAACTGACAAAGACAACACTCACCAGAAGTCCGTGAGTATACCAATAGTGTATTTCTATGAGACAAAACAAACACATATGATTTGAAGCTTTTAATTATTATTGTTTTATAAGAAGCTTAGAGTACTGTTCATGGTTTCACCTATTATCTGTTTGGATTGCAATGCTTTTCAATCCGTTTTAGAAGCCAGTTCTCCTATGGTGTTCTTCCTTTTGTAACATGCACGTTTTAAGGAAAACATATATTAGGACCTTATCCAAAAATCTTTTACTGAACTTCATTTGAATATAAATCCCTCATTATTCTAGCTTTGTAAGTATCTCTGTGACCTACTCTGAAGCTTAAACCTTTATGATTTTTTTTAATTTTTTCATCCGTTCAATAATTTATAAATTTGTTGGACTAAACACTGTGTGTCTGAGCTTCTTTTTCTATATATTATCCATAAGGCAAACAGATATCTTAAAATAAACTGAAAGTGGTCAGCTTGCGACCTTAGTGTTGATTTCAATTCATCCCGGAGCCCACATTACGGAAAAATGTTAAAGTGAAAAACAAACTCTTAGTAAAGTATTAAATACTTGTAACATATTAAATACGGCTTGGCAAATTATGGAAACCTGATAGGAGATAGGGGTCCAGAGCTACTAGTTTTTTACTTCTGACTCCTAACTTTCGTTTTAAATAATAATAATAGTATTATATGGCTCCTTAAAGGGACACTCAGGTTAAATTAAATTTTCATGATTCAGATACAGTATGTAATTTTAAACAACTTTCCAATTTACTTCCATTAAAAAAAATGTGCACAGACTTTTATATTTACAATTTTTGAGTCACCAGATCCTACTGAGCATGTGCAAGAATTCACAGACTATACGTATATGCATTTGTGATTGGCTGATTGCTATCACATGGTACAAGGGGAGTGGAAATATACATAACTTTGAAATTTGTTATAAAAAAATCTACTGCTCATTTGAAGTTCAAACTAAGTGCTATTGCATTGTCTTGTTATCTTGCATTTGTTGATTATACAAATCTAATGTGTTGACTGGTCCTTTAATGTTCTTGTTGGCTCCTACAAGTGTCAACCCCAGCATTAAAATCATTTTAGGGTGTCATCTTTTATTTTAGGTGTCATTCACATGCATGTGCTACAACATAATATAAATCATTTATATTTTGTCTCTAACCTGCAAAAGTACTATTTTATTATTAACATTTAGTAATTTCTTATTCATATCCATGTAATTTTCCTGTAATATTTAAGAAAAACAATGCATTATAACAGAGTGATGACTCCAGGCAGTAAATACTCCCTTGTCATTATTTATCACAGGATATGGAACTTCTGCGCTTCTCACTAACACTAATTCAATCCTGGCTGAACCCAGTGCAAGTTCTCAACAGGGTGTTCACCAACAATTTGGTGTTCGGAAGTTCAGACAAAGTCTATGAAAGACTAAGGGATCTGGAGGAGGGAATCCAATCCCTAATGAGAGTGAGTTTAAAATAATGTATATGCTTAAAATGTATCTAACCTAATAGCCCCCTCCCCCCCACACACAGTTTCTAAGACCCCATACCCACTTTCAGAGGTTCTGTTTTATGTGGTATATTTTAATGAGCATGATATAAACATTGTGGTTTGCATGAAAACCAACCTTAGGTCTATAAATGTTAATACCCAAAATTGTAGGACTTTTTTCACAGCTGCCTTGTAAAATGTGCAGTATAGTAGCAGTCCAGTATCTTCTAAGGTAAGTCATTAACTCCCAAACAGTTTAAATATGATTGCTAGAAAAGATTAACTGATAATTAATAAGTTGATATTAACAATTTGAGTTTCATCAAGAAATACATGCTATCCAGAATTTAGCACACTATTTATTCTTAAAGTGGTACATTTCCTAATGGTTAGCTTTGTTTGTTTTTTTACATGGATAATGGAAATTCAGTGACACTTTATAAAAAGAGATATATATACATCAGTATTCATATTCAAACCTGCAAAGCTACCAAAGCTATCGAATGAAGTCTCCAAATCTATCAATAATATTGTAATTTAACTCCAGTTAATGGGCTTTTAATCTACAAGCACTGCAGCACTTTAAACAATGGAAACTCACATATACATTTTCTATTTTTCTTTTTTTAGGAGCTAGAAGATGGAAATTTCCGTGGATCTTCTTTACTCAGACTGACATATGACAAATTTGATGTAAATCTCCGCAACGAGGACTCACTTGTGAAGAACTATGGGCTCCTTTCTTGTTTTAAGAAAGACATGCACAAAGTGGAGACTTACCTGAAAGTGATGAAATGCCGCCGCTTTGTAGAGAGCAACTGCACTATCTAATAATACATTTTTAGAGAATCAATGTCTGCCATTCCTTCCCTGCAAGAGCTTTGCAATTCAGAGCTCTGCAGTTCATCTATGCCTCATTTGCTGAGAGGGCCATTTGTGATTGTACTGTTTATTACTTTTTACTTCCTAGTCAGTTTGTGTTCAATGTGATTGTATTTTGCTTTGCAAATCATTGTGATTAAATTCTGTTTACATTGTAAGTGGAATAAAGAAGCATTAACATAAATAACTTGCTATGTCATCAGATGCACATAAAAAGCCTACAAAGAGTTTCCTCATCAGTCATCAGTGTTCAGCTGTGAACATCGATATAACAAAGAATCTCATCCTTATACCTGGCAGCAAGATGCTGGCACCCAAAAGCCAAACAGAAAGGGGTTTCATGTAGTATCACACCTTGGGATTGATTATATGACTCATGGTGCAAGTGAATATAGGTTCAATCCATCTCAAGTGGCCCAACATAGGTTCCTTGACTATTTTAAATTTTTCTTATTTTTTGCAAAACCACCAGTTATTTATTTTTATTGTACTTGCTTTAACCATGGCAACCATCTTTGTGTCATAGCCCACAGCAATTTTGGTTATACAGATGTTTATGGAAGCCTCAATAGCTCAGCTCAGGATGGTGCTTGCTCCTTGGAACAAAGAACGATCTCTAGATCACATTACAAGGTATGAGTACATATGTAAACATTTTGCACATGTTACAAAATTGCAAAAAGCCTCAAACCTGAAATATTCTGCATGCACACTATACTTACCTAGGTACCCCCCAAAAAAATTTAGAACTGAGATTCGAACCCTTCCTATTATAAATTGACCCTAAAAGTGGAACTTTCAGTGGTTTTCATTATTACATTAGGACTTAAGTTCTAAGTCTAAGGATCAAGGATGTGCAAAATGTTTATTATAACATGTACCTTGTAATGTGATCTAGAGATCAATATCTGTAACTAAACATACACTACTTGCTTTACATTGGAAAATCTCGCCCCTAAAAAGGTGGCGAGACAAACATGGCTGAAACCCTATCTCTAGAGGATATCAGGAGTTTTAAGATCCAAACCTGGTCCGAAAGTTCCCTCCTTCTTGGGAACAATAAAGAGATTTGAATAAAACCCTTTCCCTGTTCCAACAGAGTAACAAGAACTATCACACCTATGGATTCTAAATCTAGAAGCGATTGAAGAAAAGCCTGAGCTTTTAAAATATTCTTTGGAACATTTGACAAAAGAAACCTTCCTCGGGTAGGCCTTACCCTGAAACCTAATTGATAATCATCAGACATTTCATTCAGGGCCCAAGAGTCTGAAACATTTCAAAGCTATGCCTCTTGAAAGAGACTTAACCTGCCCCCAACCAGAGAATCAGAAGGTTAACAATATCCAGCTTCAGTGGTATTAACGACAGAGGCCTGGATTACAAGTCCATAGTAAAGAAGTATTATCAGAGAATATTTAGCATGGCCCTTTACGTTGCCTTATACTTTCAATAGATTTTGCAGCCACGCTAAACATGGCTCATATAGGAACGTTAGCATGACTTGAGGTTTAACAAAACAAATGTGAAACCTATTAAAATAAAATATTATATATATATATATTTATATATATATATATATATATATATATATATATATATATATATATATATATAGTGTGTGTAATATAAGTCTGTTACTTAAATAAATGTTTAAAAAGGGTTTAAAAGGGATCAAGGTGTTTGACTAGGAATGGTTTAAAAATGTATATATACTGTATATACAGTATATATATATATATATATATATATATATATATATGTATCCAAAAGTAAAAAGCACTCACCGGGTCTTGAAAACAACATCTGTTTAATGAAGGTGAAAGTGACATTTCGGGGTTGCCCCCGTCCTCAGACAATATTTACAGAATAGTGGTTAACTTACCCCATTTATTAGAACCCAACTCCCATCGGTGGTTCTGTCGGCAGGTGTTCCGGAAGTCCAGCAACCGTGTGGTACACACCTACGTCATAGGTTGCCATGGCAACCGGACGCCATAGGCATACCTGTGCACAATTAAAAACATATGTTAAAAACAAATGGCGTGCAGGCAGTATTTGCAAAACATAGCAAAATATACACATGTTATGCGGGGTATAGATACAAGAGACAAAGGACATATTGCAGATACTGATGAGGCTACATAATATTGATAAAGGCAAATTAAAGGTTATCATTCAAAAACAGAGGGATATAATATATCCTAACTATCGCCTAGATTTAGAGTTCTGCGTTAGCCGTCAAAACCAGCGTTAGGGGGTCCTAACGCTGGTTTTGGCCTAGCGCTGGTATTTAGAGTCTTGTAGGTAAGGGTCTATCGCTCACTTTCCAGCCGCGACTTTTCCATACCGCAGATCCCCTTACGTCAATTGCATGTCCTATATTTTCAATGGGATCTTTCTAACGCTGGTATTTAGAGTCTTGGCTGAAGTGAGCGTTAGAACTCTAACGACAAGACTCCAGACGCAGAAAAAAGTCAGGAGTTAAGAGCTTTATGGGCTAATGCCGGTTCATAAAGCTCTTAACTACTGTGCTCTAAAGTACACTAACACCCATAAACTACCTATGTACCCCTAAACCGAGGCCCCCCCCACATCGCCGCCACTCTATTACATTTTTTTAACCCCTAATCTGCCGACCGCACACCGCCGCAACCTACATTATCCCTATGTACCCCTAATCTGCTGCCCCTAACATCGCCGACCCCTACATAATATTTATTACCACCTAATCTGCCCCCCTCAACGTCGCCACTACCTACCTACACTTATTAACCCCTAATCTGCCGACCGGACCTCACCGCTACTATAATAAATGTATTAACCCCTAATCCGCCTCACTCCCGACTCAAAAACCCTATAATAAATTTTATTAACCCCTAATCTGCCCTCCCTAACATCGCTGACACCTAACTTCAAGTATTAACCCCTAATCTGCCGACCGGACCTCGCCGCTACTCTAATAAATGTATTAACCCCTAAAGCTAATTCTAACCCTAACACTAACACCCCCCTAAGTTAAATATAATTTTTATCTAACTAAATAAATTAACTCTTATTGAATAAATTATTCCTATTTAAAGCTAAATACTTACCTGTAAAATAAATCCTAATATAGCTACAATATAACGAATAATTATATTGTAGCTATTTTAGGATTAATATTTATTTTACAGGCAACTTTGTATTTATTTTAACTAGGTACAAGAGCTATTAAATAGTTAATAACTATTTAATAGCTACCTAGTTAAAATAATTACAAAATTACCTGTAAAATAAATCCTAACCTAAGTTACAATTAAACCTAACGCTACACTATCAATAAATTAATTAAATAAACTACCTACAATTATCTACAATTAAATCAACTAAACTAAATTACAAAAAAAAAACAAACACTAAATTACAAAACAAAACAAACACTAAATTACAAAAAATAAAAAAAGATTACATGAATTTTAAACTAATTACACCTACTCTAAGCCCCCTAAAAAATAACAAATCCACCCAAAATAAAAAAATGCCCTACCCTATTCTAAAATAAAAAATAAACAGTTCTTTTACCTTACCAGCCCTTAAAAGGGCCTTTTGGGGGGCATGCCCCAAAGAAAACAGCTCTTTTGCATTTAAATAAACATACAATACCCCCCCCCAACATTACAACCCACCACCCCCATACCCCTAATCTAACCCAAACCCCCCTTAAAAAACCTAACACTAAGCCCATGAAGATCTTCCTACCTTATCTTCACCACGCCGGGTATCACCAATCCATCCAGAAGAGGGTCCGAAGTCTTCATCCTATCCGGCAAGAAGAGGTCCAGAAGAGGGTCCGAAGTCTTCATCCTATCCGGCAAGAAGAGGGCATCTGGACCCGTAGACATCTTCATCCAGGCGGCATCTTCTATCTTCTTCCATCCGGCGCGGAGCGGGACCATCTTGAAGCAGCCGATGCGGATCCATCCTCTTCTTCCGGCGACTCCCGACGAATGAAGGTTCCTTTAAGTGACGTCATCCAAGATGGCATCCCTCGAATTCCGATTGGCTGATAGGATTCTATCAGCCAATCGGAATTAAGGTAAGAAAAATCTGATTGGCTGATTGAATCAGCCAATCAGATTCAAGTGCAATCCGATTGGCTGATCCAATCAGCCAATCAGATTGAGCTTGCATTCTATTGGCTGTTCCGTTCAGCCAATAGAATGTGAGCTCAATCTTATTGGCTGATTGGATCAGCCAATCGGATTGAACTTGAATCTGATTGGCTGATTCAATCAGCCAATCAGATTTTTCCTACCTCAATTCCGATTGGCTAATAGAATCCTATCAACTAATTGGAATTCGAGGGACGCCATCTTGGATGACATCACTTAAAGGAACCTTCATTCGTCGGAAGTCGCTGGAAGAAGAGGATGGATCCGCGACGGCTGCTTCAAGATGGTCCCGCTCCGCGCCGGATGGAAGAAGATAGAAGATGCCGCCTGGATGAAGTGTAGCGTTAGGTTTAATTGTAACTTAGGTTAGGATTTATTTTACAGGTAATTTTGTAATTATTTTAACTAAGTAGCTATTAAATAGTTATTAACTATTTAATAGCTATTGTACCTAGTTACAATAAATAGAAAGTTGCCTGTAAAATAAATATTAATCCTAAAATAGCTACAATATAATTATTCGTTATATTGTAGCTATATTAGGATTTATTTAACAGGTAAGTATTTAGCTTTAAATAGGAATAATTTATTTAATAAGAGTTAATTTATTTTGTTAGATAAAAATTATATTTAACTTAGGGGAGTGTTAGGGTTAGGGTTAGACTTAGCTTTAGGGGTTAATACATTTATTAGAGTAGCGGCGAGGTCCGTTCGGCAGGTTAGGGGTTAATACTTGAAGTTAGGTGTCGGCAGATTAGGGGTTAATAAAAAATTTTATAGGGTTTTTGAGTCGGGAGTGATGCGGATTAGGGGTTAATAGATTTATTATAGTAGTGGTGAGGTCCGGTCGGCAGATTAGGGGTTAATAAGTGTAGGTAGGTAGTGGCGACGTTGGGGGGGCAGATTAGGGGGTAATAAATATAATATAGGGGTCGGCGGTGTTAGGGGCAGCAGATTAGGGGTACATATCTATAATGTAGGTTGCGGCGGTGTACGGAGCGGCAAATTAATGGTTACAAATAATATGCAGGGGTCAGCGATAGCGGGGGCGGCAGATTAGGGGTTAATAAGTGTAAGGTTAGGGGTGTTTAGACTCAGGGTACATTTTAGAGTGTTAGGTGCAGACTTAGGAAGTGTTTCCCCATAGGAAACAATGGGGCTGTGTTAGGAGCTGAACGCTGCTTTTTTGCAGGTGTTAGGTTTTTTTCCAGCTCAAACTGCCCCATTGTTTCCTATTGGGGAATCGTGCATGAGCACGTTTTTGAAGCTGGCCGCGTCCGTAAGCAACGCTGATATTGAGAGTTGCAGTGGCGGTAAATATGCTCTACGCTCCCTTTTTGGAGCCTAACGCAGCCCTTCTGAGAACTCTAAATACCAGCGTTGTTTAAAAGGTGCGGGGGGGGAAATACACGCGTAGCTAACGCACCCCTTCTAACGCAAAACTCTAAATCTAGGCGTATGTGAGCAGAGAAATAACCAATTGAGTGCCAAGTGTACTATAATGTCCACATAAGTGGCAAATGCCCGTATTACGCTATCATAAAATTGAATCAACAGAACCCAGTATAGACTGCATTGTTATGTCCATACGATTATATGTTTAAAGAGGTCCTGTTAAAGGTTAAACCCATAGTTATAACAATGGAAATATTAGTTTTAAAGACATAGGAGGCTGTACACATATGTCTAATATAGATAAAGCAAGGGGGGGCAGTGTGAAAACTGCTAACAGAATGAGATACTCCAATTTAAAGGGGTATCTATAAATAACAGTGCTCACAGCTGCCATCCCCCGGCATTCAAACGTGCCCTTCCAACATCGCAATTCAAAAGAGCAGCCAGAAATAATACTGATGCCACTCTAAGGGAACAACAGGTACAAGAAATGGAATTGAAATTCGTCCATAGGGGATATGATAAAGATAACATGAGAGCAAGAAAAATGGATATTCTTAAGATTGAACAGGAGGATCTATTAACTCCAAGAGAAGCAAATGAGGATGACAACAGGATGACATTCTCAACTACTTTTGATATCGACAAACTAGTATTTACAGAAAGTTTGCAAAGAAATTGGCCAGTAATATCTACTGATAAAGAACTTCCCCTCTATGGGACATTACCACCTAGAATAAGCTATCGAAGATCGAAGTCACCTGTGGGGGCCTCACTACTGGTAGTGAATTCAGTCATCCCTATATGAATAAGAGATTTACCATCAAAAACCGGACTTGTACAAACAAGTACATAGTGTATCTTTTACACTGTGTATGCGGTTTGTTTTATGTTGGAAAAACAGTGGATGACCTCCGAACTAGAATGATGAACCACAGGTCAGCCATAAGGATGGCAATTGACAGAGGAACCTCTGATCAGCCTGTATCCAGGCATTTTGCTATGGCTAAACACAATGTCTCTGACCTAAAATATATTATTATTGATCATGTCCGCCCCCGCTCCCCAGTGGGGGGCACAGAGCCAAATTGTTATTACAACGTGAGTCAAGGTACATTTTCAACCTAGGTACCATGGCTCCCCAGGGATTGCATGTCCACCTGGATTGGCACTGTTATTTATAGATACCCCTTTCAAATGGAGTATCTCATTCTGTTAGGAGTTTCCACACTGCCCCCCCCCTTGCTTTATCTAGTTTAGTCATCTATATTAGACATATGTGTACAGCCTCCTATGTCTTTAAAACTAATATTGCCATTGTTATAACTATGGGTTTAACCTTTAACAGGACCTCTTTAAACATACAATCGTATGGACATAACAATGCAGTCTATACTGGGTTCTGCCGATTCAATTGTATGATACCTAAATACGGGCATTTGCCACTTATGTGGACATTATAGTACACTTGGCACTCAATTGGTTATTTCATTGCTCACGTAGTTAGGATATATTATATCCCTCTGTTTTTGAATGATATCCTTTAATTTGCCTTTATCAATATTATGTAGCCTCATCAGTATCTACAATATGGCCTTTGTCTCATGTATCTGTACACCGCATAATATTTGTGTATATTTTTATATGTTTTGCAAATACTGCCTGCACGCCATTTGTTTTTAACATATGTTTTTAATTGAGCACAGGTCTGCCGTACGGCGTCCGGTTGCCATGGCAACCTATGACGTAGGTGTGTACCATATGGTTGCTGGACTTCTGGAATGCCGCCGACAGAACCACCGATGGGAGTTGGGTTCTAATAAATGTTGTAAGTTTACCACTATTCTGTAAATATTGTCTGAGGACGGGGGCAACCCCAAAACGTCACTTTCACCTTTATTAAACAGATGTTGTTCAAGACCCGGTGAGTGCTTACAGGTCACTGTGAGTGCTATACCATCACTAGTCTAATTACAAAAACAAAAAAATACTAACGGCTAGATTACGAGTCTTGCGTTAGCCTTAAAAAGTAGCGTTAAGGGGTCCTAACACTGCTTTTTAACGCCCACTGGTATTACGAGTCAGGCAGGAAAGGGTGTACCGCTCACTTTTTTCCGTGATTTTAGCATACCGGAAATCCCCTTATGTCAATTGCGTATCCTATCTTTTTAATGGGATTCGCCTAATGCCGGTATTACGATCGCTTTAAAAAGTGAGCAGTACACCCTCTACCTCCAAGACTCCTACCACATTTTAAAGTCAGTAGTTAAGAGTTTTATGGGCTAACGCAGTAACATAAAGCTCTTAACTAAAGTGCTACAAAGTACACTAACACCCATAAACTACCTATTAACCCCTAAACCGAGCCCCCCCCCCCCCATCGCAAACACTATAATAAAATTATTTAACCCCTAATCTGCCGACCGGACATCACCACCACTTTAATAAATTTATTAATCCCTAAACCGCTGCACTCCCGCCTCGAAAACACTAGTTACATTTTATTAAACCCTAATCTGCCGTCCCTAACATCACCAACACCTACCTACATTTATTAACCCCTAATCTGCCGCCCCCAACGTCGCCGCTACTATATTAAATTTATTAACCGCTAAACCTAAATCTAACCCTAACACCCCCTTATTTAAATATAATTTAAATAAAACGAAATAAATTTACTACTATTAAATAAATTAATCCTATTTAAAACTAAATACTTACCGATAAAATAAACCCTAAGCTAGCTACAATATAACTAATAGTTACATTGTAGCTAGCTTAGGATTTATTTTTATTTTACAGGCAACTTTGTATTTATTTTAACTAGGTACAATAGTTATTAAATAGTTATTAACTAGTTAATAACTACCTAGCTAAAATAAGTACAAAATTACCTGTAAATTAAACCCTAACATAAATTACAATTACACCTAACACTACACTATAATTAAACTAATTACCTAAACTAACTACAATTAATTACAATTAAATTAAATAAACTAAATTACGGAAAAAACCCCCACTAAATTACAGAAAATAAAAAAAGAATTACAAGAATTTTAAACTAATTACACCTAATCTAATCCCTCTAATAAAATAAAAAAGCCCCCCAAAATAATAAAATTCCCTACCCTATACTAAATTACATATAGCCCTTAAAAGAGCCTTTTGCGGGGCATTGCCCCAAAGTAATCAGCTCTTTCACCTGTAAAAAAATATACAATACCCCCCCCAACAATAAAACCCACACACCCAACCCTACTCTAAAACACTACCCCCTTGAAGATCACCCTACCTTGAGCTGTCTTCACCCAGCCGGGCACAAGTGGACCTCCAGAAGAAATCGGAATTAAGGTAGGAATTAAGGTAGGAAAAATCCTATTGTCTGATGCAATCAGCCAATAGGATTGAAGTTCAATCCGATTGGATGATCCAATCAGCCAATAGGATTGAGCTTGCATTCTATTGGCTGTTCCAATCAGCCAATAGAATGCAAGGTCAATCCTATTGGCTGATTGCATCAGCCAATAGGATTTTTCCTACCTTAATTCTGATTGGCTGATAGGATCCACTTACAGTTTTTGAAGTCTCGCTTGAACGATCTTCATCCCGGAGTTGAAGTCCTGATCCAGGCAGTGAGAAGTCTTCATCCAGGCTGCCTCTTCAATCTTCATCCCGGCAGCGAAGTCCTGATCCAAACGGCGAGAAGTCTTCATCCAGGCGGCCTCTACAATCTTCATCCAGGCAAAGCGGGTCCATCCTGAAGACATCCAGCGCTGAGCATCCACCGTACATTGAATCTTCAATGCAAGGGACGCGATTCAAGATGGAGTCCTTTACATTCCTATTGGCTGAAAATTTTGATTTAGCAAATAGGAGTTAGGGCTGCAAAAATCGTATTGGCTATTCAAACAGCCAATAAGATTTAAGCAGCTCTCATTCTATTGGCTAATTCAAATTTTTCAGCCAATAAGAATGCAAGGGACGCCAACTGGGCAGTAAAAGAGCTAAATGCCCTTTTAAGGACAATGCCCATACAAATGCCTCTTTGTAAAAAAATTTCACTAAAAGAGCTGCTATCTTTAGGGCAATGCCCTACAAAAGGCCCTTTTAAGGGCCATTGGTAGTTTATTCTAGATTAGGTTTTTTATTTTGTGTTTTTTTTTATGGGTATTAGAATAGGAATAATTTTTTATTTTTTATAATTTGTTTGTTATTTTGTGTAATGTATATTTTTAAGGGGGTGTTTTTTATCTGCAAAAGAGCTGTTTAACTTAGGGCAATGCCCTACAAAAGGCCCTTTTAAGGGCCCTTGGTAGTTTGCGGGGTTGGGGTTTGTATAGTGTTAGGGGGTGTTTGTATTTTTTTTTGGAGCAAAAGAGCTGTTTAACTCAGGGCAATGCTGTACAAAAGGCCCTTTTAAGGGCCCTTGGTAGTTTGCGGGGTGGGGGTTTGTATAGTGTTAGGAGGGGTTTGTATTTTCTTTTTGGAGCAAAAGAGCTGTTTAACTCAGGGCAATGCTGTACAAAAGGCCCTTTTAAGGGCACTTGGTAGTTTGGGGGGTGGGGGTTTGTATAGTGTTAGGGGGTGTTTGTATTTTTTTTTGGAGCAAAAGAGCTGTTTAACTCAGGGCAATGCCCTACAAAAGGCCCTTTAAAGGCCCCCCAAAAGGTCCTTTTAAGGGCCCTTGGTAGTTTGGGGGGGGGGGTGGGTTTGTATAGTGTTAGGGGGTGCTTGTGGGAGTTTTTTGGAGCAAAAGAGCTGTTTAACTCAAGGCAATGCCCTACAAAAGGCCCTATTAAGGGCCCCTCAAAAGGCCCTTTTAAGGGCCCTTGGTAGTTTATTCTAGATTAGGCTTTTTTATTTTCGGGTGTTTTTTTTTTTTAAGGGTATAAGAATTAGGAATAATCTATATTTTTTTGGATAATTTCGTTTTTTTTTTTTTTTGTAATGGTAGATTTTTTATTTTTTGTAATGTAAGGTTTTAGTGTAAGGCAGGTTAGGTTTTAATTCACAGGTAAGTTTGTATTTATTTTAGCTAGGTAGTTAGTAAATAGTTAATAACTATTTACTAACTAGTCTACCTAGTTAAAATAAATACAAACTTGCCTGTAAAATAAAAATAAACCCTAAGCTAGCTACAATGTAACTATTAGTATTAGCATAGGGTTTATTTTATAGATAAGTATTTAGTTTTAAATAGGAATAATTTAAGTAATGAAAGTAGGTTTTATTTAGATTTATTTTAATTATATTTAAGTTAGTTTTATTTTTTGTAATTTTAGGTTTTAGTGTAAGGTAGCTTAGCTTTTATTTCACAGGTAATTTTGTATTTATTTTAACTAGGTAGTTATTGCATAGTTAATAACTATTTACTAACTAGTCTACCATAAATACAAATTTACCTGTGAAATAAAAATAAAACCTAAGCTAGCTACAATGTAACTATTAATTATATTGTAGCTACCTTAGGTTTTATTTCACAGGTAATTATTTAGTTTTAAATAGGAATTATTTAGTTAATAATTGTAAATTTAATTTAGATCTGATTTCATTATGTTAAAGTTAGGGGGTGTTAGGGTTAGGTTTAGGGTTAGGGTTACGTTAGGGTTAGGTTTAGGGGTTATTATAGTTTAATTTAGGTTGTTGCAATGTGGGGGGCTGGCTGTTTAGGGGTTAATAGGTTTATTTAGTGGTAGTGATGTGGGAGGCCAGAGGTTTAGGGGTTAATAACTTTATTTAGTTGCAGCGATGTTGGGGAGCGGCGGAATAGGAGTTAATAACTTTTTTTTTTTTTCCAATTAAAAGCTTTATTGAATGAACACATATAAAATGACATCCTTTACAATGAGTGCGACAATAAACTTACATATAGCCAAGATATTAACAGCATATCAAGGGAGATAAATTGAAATAATGGAATGTTACATATCTATATTATTACATTTGGCATGTTCAATGCTTATACATTTAACTTAGTAGTTTAACGGTTATATGCATAGGTATGTTGAAGCTAACGCCATCGGGCCCAAAGGTACCATATCCACAGCCCGGCAAGGCTGTTACTATAATGTTAGGAATAGATGGGTCCGACCACGCCCACTCTGGATGGACTTTGAATATTTTAAGAAAGACATGGAAAGTAGCAAGGAGAGAGAAAGGGGAATGACAGGGGGGGGGGAGGGGGAGAAGGGAGGACGCATGTTAGTAAATGGAGGAGGGAGGGGGCTACTGAATAAGGGGGAGAGAGAGAAAGAAAAGAAAAAAAAAAAAAAAAAAAAAAAAAAAAGGGAATAAATTTTGGCCAATTTTGTCCTGAGGGAACTAATTCTGTCACAGGTTCCACCACCACGTTCCATACAAATGTCCCCATTGTATCATGAACTATATAGTCTTACCCTCCCAGATCAGAGCCATGTATTCATGTACTTCCAACCTCCCTGTCCTCATGTAATGGAATCTCTCCAGGTTCAGTAAGTCCCAGACCCCGGCCTTCCATTCTTCAAGACTGGGTGTGTGTAGTGACTTCCAGTATCTTGGAATAAGTCCTTTTGCACAGTTTAACATCAGGAGGAGCAAGTGTCGTTTTGCGTCCATTGCAATTTTAGGTAGCTCATGATAAATCAGATATTTAGGGTCCGGAGGTATAATGACTTTGAGTAGCCTGCTACACTCCCGGAACATCTCACACCAGAAGGGTTGTATGCAAGGGCAATGCCACCAAATGTGCAGCATAGATCCCTCTTCCCCGCAACCTCTCCAACATCCACCATCTGTGTGCGGGTAAATTTTTTTCAGTCTCTGTGGCGTGAGGTACCATCTGCTCAGGAACTTAAAATGTAGTTCCTGAAGTCTCATCGAGACTGATGCCCGTTTTGCTTTCCGAAATATAGATATCCACGCCTTGGAGTCAGGCTCCAGTTCCAGCTCTTGTTGCCAAGCAATCACATAGGAAGGGAGTGTATCATCTCCTTCTTCCAGCAGCAGTCTGTAGAGAGTCGAAATAAGATGTTTCGGCAAATTTGGTGAGGTGCAGAGGATCTCGAAAGGTGTTTTCTGTCTATTTAGTGGCTCTTTGTCCTGCAGGGCGTTAAAATAGTGGTTAAATTGCGCCGTTCTGAACCATGACGAGAATAGGTCGTAATCCCAATCGGCCAGTTCCGCCTGTGGCTTGATTTTACTCCCTGCCAGGGCGCTCGAGATCGCAGTCTCCGCCAGTGCATAGGAAACTCCCAGAGAGTAGTTTTTATTTGCCAGCCCGTTGTCTGGGTTTTCTCGAACAGGCGTTACCGGTGAGAGGGGAGTGGAGATATGCGGTCTTGACTTAATCAATTTGTCCCAGCTACGCAAAACATCGTCGATCAGAGGGTATTGTGAGAGCCAATTGGGGCGCTGCACTGGGCTGATCCACGCGAGAGAGCCGACATTACCCCGCCGAAGGATCTCTCTGTCTAAGCATATCCAAGCCTTGTTGGAAGAGCCATGGCACCATTCCACCAGGTGTTGCAATTGAATGGCTTTAAGGTATTCGCGTAGGTGAGGGACGCCCGCTCCTCCTCGATCTCTAGGGAGGTACATCGTTCTCTTATTAATCCTTGGCCTCAGGCCATTCCACACATAGGACTCTAGTGCTGACTGAATTTGTTGGATTATGTGCTCTGCTGACGAAAGAGGGATCGCCTGCATAATGTATAGGACCCTGGGCAAGATGTTCATTTTAGCCACTTGGATTCTACCCATCCAGGAGATGGTCTTGTTCTTCCAAGATGCCAAATCCCGAGTTACCTCCTCTCTTATACGCTTGTAGTTTGTATTTACTATTTCTCTGACTGAGGGGGCCAGGATGACTCCCAAGTATTTTAAGTGCTTAGTTGCAATTTTTAGGGGGTAACGATCGTTGTGGGACGCAAAAATGTCTCCAGGTATTGAAACGTTCAACATCTCAGATTTGGTGAGATTAAGTGAAAAGTCAGACACCCTCCCGAATTTTTCAAACTCGGCGAGAGCCTCCCGCAATGACATATCATTGTCAGCTAAAGTTAGAAGCACATCGTCGGCGTACATAGCCAATTTGTGTTCCACACCCCCTGTTCGGTATCCACGAATCTCAGGATTCTTGCGCATCCTGCAGGCCAGGACCTCCATAACCAGAGCAAATAACAGGGGCGAAAGGGGACATCCCTGACGCGTTCCGTTTGAAATATGAAACGCCTCCGAGAACAATCCATTCACCCGCACTTTGGCGTTTGGATTGGAATACAAGGAGAATATACAATTTACAAAACGCGGACCGAAGCCCATTTTTCTTAGAGTATGCCGCATGAAGGTCCAGTTAACCCGGTCAAAGGCTTTTTCCGCGTCCGTTGATATCAGTACCAACGGAGCGGAATTGGCCGGTGCATGCGCGATCAGTTGGATCACTCTGAGGGTATTATCCCGTGCTTCTCTGGCTGGGACAAACCCCGTCTGGTCTGTGGAGACCAGCTGGGGTAGAAATTTTTGGAGGCGGTTCGCTAATATTTTAGCCAAGATCTTAACATCAGAGTTAAGCAATGATATTGGCCTATAGCTGCCAGGCAGGTTTTCTGGTTTGCCCGGCTTGGGTATAACCGAAATATATGCCTCGAGCATCGAACTCGGTAGAGTGGAGGTTTCAAAAAGTAGGTTAAACACCCGAAGAAGGTGAGGTATCAACATGTCAGCAAATTTTTTGTAATAACGCATACCAAACCCGTCGGGGCCAGGGCTCTTGCCTGTTGGAAGACACTTAATGGCTGCCAGTATCTCTTCAACTGCTATAGGCGCTTCTAGAGGACTCGCCTGTTCAGCAGACAGCGATTGTACCTCTGCCTTTTCAATATAATCAAGGGTCTCCCGCTCAAGAGTTAATCCATTTTGGGGATCTCCCTGTAGGACCTCTGCAGTATGTATGTTGTATAAGGTTTTATAGAAGTTGCCAAAGATGTTTGCTATGGCCTGACCCTCCTTATGCGTTTTCCCCTGTTCGTCTGTAGACTCATAGACGTACGAGCACAGTCTTTTTCGTGCCAGCGCTCGAGCCAGGAACCTCCCTGCTTTGTTGCTATGTTCAAAGAACGTTTGACGCAGTATGAGCGCTTTTTTGTGTTGCTCTTCCTGCAGGTGATGTAGCAGCGCCGATCTAGCTGATGCTAGCTCTGTTTGTAGAGTGCGGTCGGCGGGCTTTTCTTTATGCGCTAATTCTATTTGGGTTACTCGTGCTAACAGCGTGCGATAAGCTTCTCTTTTAGATTTGCGTTTAGCTGCGCCATATCCAATCAGGCAACCCCTGATAACACTTTTATGGGCTTCCCATATAACCGAGCTGTCCATAGCGTCATTAGCATTCAAGAGGAAGTATTCCTCAATGTTTTTATGCAGGTCCAGTGCTAAGATTTTGTCGTCTAGAAGGTACTCATCGAGTCTCCAGACATAAGGGGTAATTGGAGTGTCTGGCCAACTAATAGAGCATTTCACCGGAGCATGGTCCGACCACGTGATTGTATTAATACTGCAGCCCGTTGTTACTCCTAGGCCTGCAGAATCGGTGAAGAGGTAGTCGATTCTGGTGTACTTCCTATGTGGATGTGAATAAAAAGTGTAATTTTTATCCAGAGGGTGGAAGGTACGCCAGATATCATGAGTGCCTAAGTCTTTTAAAGACCGAATCAGATGTTTTGCTACCCTATGAGGGGTACTTGAAAGGCCATCCGACGTGTCTAGGCTGGGATTTAGTGAGACATTGAAGTCACCTCCTAGATAGAGGACACCCTTTTGTACTTCTAAAATATGCTGCATTACTTTCTTAAAGAACACATCTTGAGCCTTATTTGGAAAGTATAGGTTGGCCAGGGTCATGGGTCTACCATACAGTTTACCTGTCATAATTATATACCTTCCATTAGGATCTTTCAGCGTTTGCTCTGCCTGAAAGGGGACACCGCGGTGGAACAAAATGCCGACCCCATTCTTTTTGGAGGGTCCTGATGCGAAATCAACTGTTGGGTAGTATCTATTAAACCACTTGGGTTCCCTAAATTTAGAGTAATGGGTTTCCTGAACAAAAATGATGTCACCACCCATTCTATGTAAATCTCTTGTGATAATTGAACGTTTCCCCGGATTGTTTAAACCCTTAGCGTTTATTGTGAGTAGATCTAAATTATGGGCTCTATTCCGTGGCTGTTGGAGCGCCATTGGGATAGGTGAAGGGGGACGGGGAGAGAAGAAAAAAAAAAAAAAAAAAAAAAAAAAGGTGGGTGGAAAGCAAGAGGGGATACGGGAGAGGGGTTCGTAGAGGGACTGGGAGGAAAGACGAGGGCGGTTAGAAGGAAGCCAGGAGGTAAGAGCGAATACAGGAGGATAGGGAAGGCCCAAAGAGGGGAGGAATGTTAGGTAAAGAAGTGAGGGAAGAAAAGGTAGTTCAAGTGGACTTCGCGAGGTGCCAGGTAGCAAAGGGTCGGAACCTCACACAAAGCACAATAGAAACTGGGGGTATAGGACTAGAAGAGAAGGAATTAGTATCTCTATGTCAAACAAATAAATCAATAGGAGGTATTAGCCTCAACACTCTTGTTACAATATATTAACAGATATATGAACTTTGTAGGTAAAATAGCTCAAAAACATATCATATAACATTGTCAGAACTTAGGTACAAACTAAGGACGAGTATATGGACCGTCTATCAACACAGCTCCCTCTTAATACATTATAAAATCTATACAGTATCTAAACAATAAACCCCAATCAGCATGCTTCAGCTTATGATTTGCTAAATTTTTTTTTTTCTTTTTTCTTCCCTTTCCTTTTTTTTTATTTTTTTCCCCTTTTTTTGGTTTATCCCATTAAGATGCTTCAATTGGACCAGTAATTTCCTCAACTTGTGTTTTTTTTTTTTTTTTTTTTTTGTTTCTCTCTCCTCCCCTTTTTTTTATTATAGTTATTATATATAGTTGAACCTTAAGTCTGCAGTTTAGCTTATATAAGAATTCTGATGTTTTATATCTGGTGCTAAAAGTTCCACGTGTCTATTACCCCCCCCCTCCACTGAACCCCGTGTGAACCATGTGTTTATTTCCTATATTATTTAGTTATATATACACATCTTGCTAAATCTAAGGGGAGGGAGAGAAAAACAGTAGACCCATTGATCACATTTATAAGATGAGATTATTTCGGTGTGTGAGACATTGTGAACATCTGCATCAAATCAATAATGACTACTAAGCACAAATAAACAGTAGGTGCAGCGCTATTGAGGAACATGTTTATATACAATACATCAGATCCAAGTTTCTGTCCGTGTCTCTTAGTGCTTAAACTGTCCAATTGAGGTGTCTGATATACTCAACACTAGATACCAATATAAAAGGCTGAAAGGGAAAAATTATAATTAAAGCATATTTCACAGATTGGAATAGGTAGTCTTTAACTTATCTGTTCCTGAAGAAAGTGGGGCTGTACTGTCCAGGCAGGACTGTCCATGCAAGGTATAGGTCATCCAATGTACCAGATGCAGGTCGCTGAGATCGGAGATCAGGCTGCGTATAGCCTAATCCCGACCCCGGGCCGCCTCCTCTCTGTTAACTTCAGGATCTGGTTGGGCAGGGACTACCGGCGTATTAGGTGCTTTGATCTGTAATCCAAAGGTATGATTTAGTATGTGGAGATCCTCTGGAGACCTGTAGATCGCTGTTGAGCCATTCCTCGAGGCAATAATGCAGGTGGGGAATCCCCACCTGTACTGCACTTGCTGTTCTTTAAGGCAGGAAGTAATGTGGCGTAATTCTCTTCGTTTCTGGAGAGTTGCAGGGCATAGATCCGTGAAGACCTGAATTTCTGCACCCTCATAAGTAAGAGGATGCTTGTTTCTGGCCAGTCGAAGGATATCTTCTTTATCTTTATAGGAGAGTAATTTGATAATTATGTCCCGTGGCGGGGCCCTGGCCGGTGGTCTGGGCCTAAGGGCCCTGTGTGCTCTTTCAACTTGTATATCTGCAGCGGCAGGTGCACTTTTAAGAAATTTGAAGAAGTCCTGTATGTATTGGCCTATTTCAGGAGGGTTCACCGTTTCAGGCACTCCACGCAATCTCAAGTTATTGCGCCTGCTCCTGTTTTCCAGATCCTCAATCCTGTCAGTCAAGGTCTGGACCGTTGCGTCCTGGGACTGTATGCAGCTGGCCTGGTGTTGGAGATCTGAGCGCATTTTTTCCTGTACCTCTTCCACCTGGGAAACTCTATGATCAATTGTTGTTATGTCTTTTTTCAATTCCCCAAACATGAGCTTGACATCCATCATAGCTTCGTGTATGTCATGTTTGGATGACAGGTGCTTAATGTCATCTTTGGTAAGGTAGGAGGATTGTTGAGGTTCCAGATTAGATGTCTGCACCGCTGTAGAGTGCTTACTACCGTCTTGTGATTCTCTATGAGCACCAGGGGTAGTGTCAGTTGAGATTAAATAGTTCTCCATATTAGAAGATTGGGAGCCCTTGGGCGGCTTGACTATGCGCCTATTAGCCATTCTGCAGGGTTCAGGGTAATACAACAGGGCAGGGAGGTGTTCCTCAGTGTGCAACAATAGCAAGTGTACAACTGAATACCTATGAGTATTATAAAAGCAAGGATGATAGGCTTATACACTCCAGCTGTTTTGCTTTTTGTGGGGTCTAGTTAGAAATGTCCTTTTACCTCTGCCAGGCCCTGCCAGCTGCCACAATCCAAATAGCACAGCAAAGGAAACTAGGCCGCAACAGAACAGAGTCTGTTTAGTGTTGTAAGCTGGGGAAGTTTTAATTCTTTTGATATTCTAAATCCCCTAAGCTCCCACCTCGTTTTGCAGGCTGTCAGCAAAGCCTGTAACGTTTATACAGTGTCATTTACCCCACAGGGGTCCAACCTTCATGCCTCCCCGGCCCTCTCTATAGTGTGTCTGTTCACTGTTACAACTTTATCCCAGTGCAGTTGTTCAGGCCAAGAAGAATTCCGGGTCGGATCTGCCGCAGACTAACCGGCAATTGACTGTAATGCGGTGTGGGGACTCCTCACCTAATGCGGCTTCTAATGTGCTCGCCGCTGCTGATTCCCATCCAGCTCCGAGCCCAATGCTCTGCGGTAGTAGCCGGATGTTTCCGTCCCGCCTCTGTGCGGCTACCTCCGTCTCCCAGACTGCTCCAAAACGTAAGGGGAATCCGGAGGCCCAGTGCGTCTCAATATCTCCGGTGCTGCAGTGTGTTACCGCATCATGCCGCCCAGGTCTGTCAAGCAGTGGTGATCCCAGGTAACATTCAGCCCAGTCCGGTCAGCGGCAAACGGCAGTGTTAGCCTAAGCGTGGTATGAGCCGTTGCAAGTCACATGTGCTCTCCTTTGCTGCTGCTTTATTTTTCAGCCCAGGCCTCAGTGCACTCTGCTTATTGTAGACCGTCTGCCCCCAATATAAACTCCAGTATCACGATCAGAGGTGTCCAGCTCGACCTTAGGTACTATGTGTCACAGCTTAAGCAGGTTCCAACTTGCTGAGAGCTATCTAAACCTGTTACAAGAGTCTTGAGGCTTCAGAGCTGGATTAATGTGCGGCCATCTACAAGTGTGGCCAAGCTCCGCCCCCAGGAGTTAATAACTTTAATATAGTTGCGGCGCTGTTGGGGTGCGGCGGAATAGAGGTTAATAACTTTAGTATAGTGGCGGCGATATCGGGAGCGGCAGATTAGGGGTTAATTTTATTTAGGTGGCAGCGATATCGGGAGCGGCAGATTAGGGGTTTATATCTGTAGGCAGGCGTTGGCGATGTCGGGGGCAGCAGATTAGGGGTGTTGTGTTTAGACTCGGGGTTTATGTTAGGGTGTTAGGTTTAAACTGTATTTTCTTTTTCCCCATAGACATCAATGGGGCTGCTTTACAGAGCTTTTGTTTCCTCGATCGCAGCGCTTGCTTTTGGTGCGGTATGGAGCTCAAAATTTCCATACCGCCTGCGCAAGCTAGGGTTTTTTAAACTTGTAATGGCAGCACTGTAGGGGGTTAAATAACGCAACTTTTGTTGCGTTCTTTACTTTCCCTATAGCGCTCAAAATTCGTAATCTAGGTGATTTATATTTATGTGTTAATAATGTGTATATACACACATTAAAGTCACAAAGAAGGGCAGGATCCAGCTTAGTTCAAAATAAAATCCAACTTTTATTGGGCTCAGTTAAAACGCCAAATAGGCTAGAAGACAGCATACAAGATAGGTGTGTGTGAGCGTGACACCAAAGCTTACATGTTTCGGCACGCAGCCGTAATCATAGCCATTGGTGTCATGCAGGTGAATGCATTCTTAAAAAATCAGTGATACAATACAATTGGACAAAAGGTATATACAAAGCACGCCCACACTCCACAAATTTGAAGAATTATTAACTCTTTGTTCCCTGGACTTAACAACAGTAGTACACTTGCTATTTGGTACACATTAGGGAATTATTATGTTAGTGAAAAATTATAGTACTCAAAGTAGAGTGGTTTGGTAAGCAAACATATAAAGCAAATTATGTAATGAATATTCTGTACATAAAAATGTTAGTTCTAAAATTTCTAAAGACCACTACTAAATTTAATACCTATAAGCTATATGTAACAAAATAATGTAGGTAATATTCTATCAAATGAATTCAATTTAATTTATATATTTATAACTTTTTTAATATTCCCTGTTGGGGAAATATTATTGTACCACAGAAATGTTACAAACAGATGAGCACTTACAGGGAGAGAGGAACTTTAATCTGCCCTGTGTTATTGCTGAATAAATATTCTAGCATTTATGCTCATGTGTGTAACATATCTCTGCTATAATCTGTATAGAACCACAGAAATGTAGAAATGTATAGATCCCATATATTATATATAGTATAAGGGAAATAGAAGATAGGGGAAAAATACAAATAAAAATAAAAACAAAACAAACACAGAAATGGAAGTTCAAAATACCAAATACAAAAAGCACTAAGCTAAATGTATAAGTTGAGTGTGTAAAAGGATGGTGAAATATGAGATATGTAAATAAGTTCACTGTATGTATTATACTTATATTCACCATGTTATCCTAATAAAATGAAACGTGTCACATGTCATTTACAGCTGAATAAAGGTATATGTGGCAAGTATAGTATCAGGAGAGACACCAATGCTATTCCCAAAAGTTGATTAAATCGTATCTCGAATTTAATCCTAAAGGTAACCTTGTTCTCAAAGTGTAGATCCAATACACTTCTCTTTTCGCAAGTATAGTTTCAAGGTTGCCTCCTCTCTTGGGCACCTTGGCTTGTTCAATTGCCACCCATCTGAGAGAGTTCAAGCTACAACTATGTTTGGTAGCAAAATGTTGAACCAGAGGTGTACTGGATGTACCTTTAGTGATAGTAGAGAAGTGTTCTCTAATACGGGAATTTATATCCCTAGAGGTTAACCCTACATATTGGACCCTGCACATAGTGCATACGATGACATATATGACATCAGTGCTTTGGCAATTAAGGCAGGATTTGATGGGGTATGTCTGACCTGTTATTGTAGAGGTAAATTCTTTTGTAACCCAGACAAAGTCACAGGGTTTGCACTTTCTGTGCCCACATTTAAACATACCTGAGTGTTGTAACCAGGAACTATTGTGTCGTGATGTCTGTTTTAATTCTGTTGGGGACAGAATGGATGCCAATGTAGGACTTTTTCTATAAGAGCACCTAACCCCTTGTTTTACGGTTTCTACCAGCTTATTGTCAGCTGCCAGTAGAGGAAAATGTTTCCTAACTATATTACAGATCTGGGGATACTGTGTGCTGAAAGTTGTCACAAAGTGTACACCTTTAAAGTCATTATGTGTGGTTTTGGGTTTGTCTACCAGAAGTTGGTCCCTATCCAGCTTATCAACAGCTAGTCTAGCTTGTTTGATATGTCTACGGGCATATTTTCTATCTTTGAGTCTCTTTTCTAGACACTCAGCCTCATGTACATAGTCTGCAATGTTGCTACAATTCCTCTTAAGCCTGGTAAACTGGCCTTTAGCAACAGCATAAGATGTGTTCTTAGGGTGGCAACTGGAGGCATGCAGAAGTGTGTTGCCTGAAATGGGCTTACGATATACTTTAGAGGTGATTTTACCACTGCTTTCCCCAGTGAGGCTTAAGTCTAAATAGTTGATACATATAGAATCTGTAGTGTAGGTAAAACTTAAGTTCAGATTGTTATTATTAATCATCTCAATGAAACTTATAATGTCTGCAGGTGAACCTGACCAAATAAAAAGGAGATCATCAATATAGCGTTTAAAAAAACAAATATATGATCTGTATGGGTTGCTATGGTCAAATATGTTGTCTAGCTCCCATTTGCCAAGAAATAGGTTTGCATAGGAGGGGGCGTATTTCGCCCCCATGGCCGTACCGCATTTTTGCACATAGTATTGCCCTTCAAAAGTAAAGAAATTATGAGTCAATAGAAACTCTAAAATTCTTAGAACATATTTTTGAAAATCGGATGTATATTCAGTATGTGTAGTGAGAAAATATCTAACTGCCTCTATGCCCCTGTGGTGTGGTATTCTTGAATATAGAGAGACCACATCTACTGAAAGCCAGTGGTAATTGCTTTGCCAATTGATGTCAGTTAGAAGATTGAGTACGTGTTTTGAATCTCTAGTATATGTAGGTAATTGGTTGACCAATGGCTGTAGGATGGCATCAAGCCACTGGGACAATCTTTCAAATATAGAATCTATACCACTAACTATTGGGCGACCCTTTACGTTAGTGAGAGATTTGTGGACCTTAGGGAACATATGAAACACTGGGATCTTAGGATATTTGACATAAAGATAGTCAGCTGTATTATCATCTATAAAACCGTGTTCAACGCCATCATCCAAAATATCAAACAACAATTTCTTGTACTCATTAGTTGGATTCCTTAGTAGGAGCGAGTAATCTGAAGGATTACTTAGCTGTCTAAGAGCCTCTGATATATAGTCTTTCCTATCTAGGACTACAATAGTGCCCCCCTTATCTGATGGACGAATTACCAGATCTGGTTGTTGTTGTAATGACCTTAGTGCTTCAGATTGTCTATTGGTTAAGTTGTTAGTTGTTCTATCTGTGGTTTCTTTTAATTTCTGCAAATCTGATTCTACTTGTGAATGAAATGTCTCTATTATTGGCCCTCTATTTTGTATCGGGTAGAAAGTAGATTTATTTTTGAATGATAACGCCCTATTGAGTGTTCCAGGGTATTTTGAACTTCCATTTCTGTGTTTGTTTTGTTGTTATTTTTATTTTTATTTTTCCCCTATCTTCTATTTCCCTTATACTATATTTAATATATGGGATCTATACATTTCTACATTTCTGTGGTTCTATACAGATTATAGCAGAGATATGTTACACACATGAGCATAAATGCTAGAATATTTATTCAGCAATAACACAGGGCAGATTAAAGTTCCTCTCTCCCTGTAAGTGCTCATCTGTTTGTAACATTTCTGTGGTACAATAATATTTCCCCAACAGGGAATATTAAAAAAGTTATAAATATATAAATTAAATTGAATTCATTTGATAGAATATTACCTACATTATTTTGTTACATATAGCTTATAGGTATTAAATTTAGTAGTGGTCTTTAGAAATTTTAGAACTAACGTTTTTATGTACAGAATATTCATTACATAATTTGCTTTATATGTTTGCTTACCAAACCACTCTACTTTGAGTACTATAATTTTTCACTAACATAATAATTCCCTAATGTGTACCAAATAGCAAGTGTACTACTGTTGTTAAGTCCAGGGAACAAAGAGTTAATAATTCTTCAAATTTGTGGAGTGTGGGCGTGCTTTGTATATACCTTTTGTCCAATTGTATTGTATCACTGATTTTTTAAGAATGCATTCACCTGCATGACACCAATGGCTATGATTACGGCTGCGTGCCGAAACATGTAAGCTTTGGTGTCACGCTCACACACACCTATCTTGTATGCTGTCTTCTAGCCTATTTGGCGTTTTAACTGAGCCCAATAAAAGTTGGATTTTATTTTGAACTAAGCTGGATCCTGCCCTTCTTTGTGACTTTTTCGCTTTTGCACCAGCACTTGGATCTGCTTAGCCTCTGTGTACTAGTAACCTGTTGTTAAACCCGGGTGAAGAGTGAGCACCGCCCCCCGACTGGAGATTCCCGTCACGTCACGACTGACGTCAGAGGACGCGCTTGGCAAGACAGGAACGCTGCTAAAGCCGCATGTGAGTGCCGGATCTATTTTGGAGCTATTAGCCCATCGATATACCTTAGATCGTGACTGTGTAGGTCCTCCGGCAGCCCAGAACTCTGACACAGAAGGTTCGTTAAGAAGGGGGCGACTGGAGCTCATATGGGGTAAGTCCCGGACACAACACGAAAAATTATGCATATTTGCTTGCATCGTAGTTTGCATATTTGAAGAGTATATCCCACTAAACTTTTATCGTTATACACACATTAACACATAAATATATATTTATATAATCATATACATATATATTTAACATTGCTCTGACAGCATCAGAACAAGGTTTCCATTGGAGAAGCACGCTCTCGTGAGCGTAATACTTCCTCACGTTCGCATTGCACCTCACCTGTAATACCAGCGCACATTTGTGTGCGCAGGTATTACAAAGTGTAGCACAAATATCGCTTTAACAAAAGCGATACTTTGCGCTCCACTTATAATATGGCCCTTAATTGTGTCTTGTGTGAGGAAGTGCCGAATTTTGAAAATGTTTTTAAGGTGGAAGCAGCAGGAATTGGCCAAAGGATCGATCTAGGGACTGAGAGTTCTGAGTAAAGTGTCATCAGGCATGGGGGGTCAGGGTAATGATGTTATTATCAACAGTTATAGAAAATTGGGGTGGTAGAGATTTTGTAAGGGGGGGGGAATAAGGAGTTCAGTTTTGGAGAGTTTTAGCTTAAGGTAATGAGATGATCATCCAGGATGACATATTAGACAGACATTTAGTGACACAGGTTAGTAAGGAAGGGGATAGATCTGGTGCAGAGAAGTAGATTTGGGTATCATCAGTATACAAATGACATTGAAACGAGTTGGGGAGTATTTGCAAGGGCAGAAATATAGGAGGGTACAGTGTTGGTGAGAACTTTGTATGTTAGGGTCAAAAATTTTAATTTTATTCTTGAGGCTAAGGGAGGCCAGTTGAATTGCTGGCAAAGAAGTACAACATATGTGGTGTTATGCTTAAGGAAGATGAGCCTGGGATGAATGTTTTTTTTTTTTTAAAAATGATTTTAATGTAGCTACCGGGAAGCTAGGGTCCCTTTCAGAGATGCACTAAAATCCTTCCTTCTTTCATATGAGGGGTATTATTGTGTGTATGAAATAAACTGTCTTCGATTAGGACATTAAAGGGACATTCCAGTCAAAATATAAATGCACATAGATATATTGCATCTTTGAATAGAAGCATATTTATAATATACATGTATTGGCAAAAATGCTTCTATTTAGAGTTATCACTGTTTTAGTGTTAACATTTTTCTCTGCAAGTGTATGTGAAGCATAGCTAGATATTTTTACTGCACCCACATTTTAAATAATGCAGCTGCTCAAATCATCAGTGGGGCTTGTATCATATCAGCAATTAACACATTGAGTCATTACCAGATGGTACAAGCACCATAGGCTCTCCAAACAAGTGTTTGGTTTAAAATGCTAGTGCACGGTGCATACTTAAATACACTTTTGAAACAGCTATAGCTTTTATTAGAAGCATTTTGCTAACGCATGTATATTACAAAATTGCTTATGTTCAATACAGAAATGCACCCATGTGGTTTAAAATTTTGGCTGGAATATCCCTTTAAGGGCTATATTACGAGTGGAGCACTATTTAGCACTATAGAACTGATTGCGTTAGAAGTAATCTTTTTGCATGTCGGATTGTGCTCGTATTATGAGTTAAAAGTAAAAAGTTATTGCTCTCACACTAACCTGACCCACGCAAAAAGCCGAAGTTAGAATATCACACGCACCATAACGCTCCATAGTCAATGGAGAAAAAAGTGGAAAAAAAACACCCCACTCTCGCACTAACCCGAATGCATATTCTCAAGTGTCTAACCCGACATGAAAATTTTAATATTTCACATTCCAATGTTCTTCACATAGCAGAATATATTCTATTTATTCATAAATACATATTTCTATATATATCTGACTGTATTTTGATAAAATATATATTTATACCTATATATACTGTATATATATATATATATATATATATATATATATATATACACATGAATATATAGGTATAGATATATATAGGAATACCAGAATACCTATAGAAATATTTACAGTAAATACATAGTTAAACATTTATTAAATATTGATGTGTTTTGTGACACTTTTTTGCTCTGAGGTCGCAGTAATCATTCTATCGTAAATCGCAACTGCACTCACGCATTCACATTTACTTTCAAATTGTCATATATGTGCAATGTAACTTGTGTGCAAACGAACGTGAAAACCTGATATTACTTGCGCACAAATGTTAGTGCTTCACTCGTAATCTAGCCCTAAATATACTAGACAGGTGATTTCTAAATTTTGAAATGATCGACCAAATAATGGGGTTAAAAAGAAGGCACACTGCTTTTTCATAATGGGTTCTTATGTCCACATATGTTTTATAAGGGTTAATAGGGGCTCTAAAAGAATCCCCTCCCCATTTTAATGAAGATGTTCTGTAAATAAGAGAGCCATCTAACCCTTTATTCAAAAGAGAGGAATCACCTCTTTCAAATGAGAGATCTCATCCCCCTCTAATTACATACAGTAATACCATCCCCTCTACTAAGTATTATTTTCAACAAAGGATACAAAGAGATCCAAATAAAATTGATAATAGAAGTAAATTTTAAAATTGCATGCTCTGTCTAACTATGAAATTTTAATTTTAAATTTCATGTTCCTTTAACTTGATAAAACCTCAATATGCCCACAACCTCCATTTTCACAGGAGACTATTTTCCTTAGACTGAACATTTTCTCTTGATCATGGCTTTTTTAACCTTTTTTCTCTTTGCTTACTAAATTTATGTAATTTATTGGTATATGTTGTCAGTATAGGGTGTCTCTGTACATTTCCATTATTGATGCTTTATAATATTAATAAATATTATTATTATTTTTGAAGCTATATATTTTTTATGGAAGATGAAAGTCTATAAGAGATTCCAGATAATCAGTACACTGAATGGTAAATGTAAAATACCAAAAGATTTTACCTGACTTGCTATTTTAGTGCATTTTAAACCCGAGGTTGCTAAAAGCCTGGATCCACTTATGTTATTTTAGTATTTTTGGAAAAAATGGGCTCTAGTTCTACCAAATTTATATTTAGAATCACTAACAATACGTATTCTTTAAGATCAGGGACAGCCAAAAATCTGACTTCTCCAAAATGTATTTGCATATAGAATTCTACAGGTGCAGGTTTGTAGGCTAAAAACACATTTCTGAAGTTTAACACAATTTTTTTTTTACAAAACTATCTTGGACTTCTAGCAAAACGTATAACTTTACCTAGCTATAAATGTTAAAACAATATTTAAAATTAAATATTTTATAGTCCACATGGAATCCAGACAGCAGTCTCAATGTGTTATTAATAGTTGTTAAATCTTGACAGTCACACAGAACTGAACAATCGAACATGTTTACAATTGTTATATTTTTCGATACTTTGCACACAACACTGAGGTTATTACCAGTCTCTGGGGGTGTTGAAGGAGTAAGGAACTTGTCATAGCCGTGTGCTCTCTGATATCCACTGTCCAGTTTTAATGGTTACCTGCAGAGTAAATATGTTTATTCATGTATATCTCTGGCAGTATGCATTAATAAACATATTTACTCTGCAGGTAACCATTAAAACTATTATTATATCTCTGTCCGTGCAGTTATATTGCTAGAAATCTCTTTGTTTCATATCTATGCCATAATATCGCTCCCTATAGATCATGGTAATTACATTACTTTCTGTGCCGTAGGAGTAGCCGTGTAAGCCACTGATTCTCAGGCATAGGCGAAACTACAGGGGGTGCAGAGGTCGCAGGTGCGACTGGGCCCCTGAGGGTGGGGGCCCAGCTTAAAAAAAAAAAAATTCTAATTTTTTTTTTAATAAAAAATGTTAACCTACCACTGCCTGCACTGATATTATGTGAGTGTGACATGACTACAGGGGTTAGTGTTTCTGTTTTACCCATTGGTGTTTATGTGTGTGTATGTATGTGACTGTGTGTGTATTTATGCATGTATGTGTGTGTGTGTGTGTATGTTTGTGGAACCAGCAAATTACAGACCTTGTTACTACAGCATGGGGGGGCAGGGGGTAAACAGTGTCACTATACAGTACCACTATATACAGTATGGGGCTGGACCATGTCACTGACTAATGTGGTCACTTTATAAAGTACTGGGCGGGTAGGGTCAGGCCAGCCATTTCACCGGCAGATTACTGATTGTGTCACTAACTTACTATATACAGTACTGGGGGTTAAATAGTGTCACTATATATATATCGGGGGAGGGGCGGTGGGGGGGCCCTTCTTAGATTCTTGCACCTGGGCCCTGTGGTTTCTAGTTACGCCTCTGTTCTCAGGTATTAGCATTCAGCACAAACCTGCATCTCCTGCTAGTTTCAATTTCAATATAACCTTTCTGATGCAAGAATACTTAAACACATTTAAGTACTGTTTTACTGTTTTTACTGTATAAGAAACTAACAAGCAAAGCACTGTATAGTTTTAAGATAAAGCAATGCAAAGTTTCTTTACTATTAGTTTTTCAGTTGTTGAAAGTACACTCAGGAAACTTTATGGAAGACAATATAGGTCTCCTGTCTTTATTGAAAAAGTAAAGACAGATATATATTTATATTTACATACAGTATATATACAGTATATATATATATATATATATATATATATATGTTTTATTTTTATTTTTAGTGAGGATTTTTCACAAAACAAAAAGATATACAAATGTACAGGGTACATACTCTCAAAGATTATGCAGGCGTAATTCAGTATAAACATAAAAAAATAAACAAAAAAGAAAAACATATCTGTACATTTTTAAGCATTTATCCTCTTTCTTTTTTTTTTTTTTTTTAATAACACAAGTAATATTTGTTCAGACTACTCTTGGGTCCTACATAAGATGGATACTAGAGAAATGGCACAGTATAAAGATAAATTCCTAATAAGATTTTTTAACTAAATGCAAACTGGATTCTTTGAAAAGTAAAGTACATAATAATATAAAATGCAATGAAATAAAAGTAATGTCTGGACAGTCGTTATTCATACATGATACTAACACCGAATGATTAAAGACTTTGTAAATTGATTTGGTATTGCATACAAAGATTACTTGTCATAAGGAGGAATTGATATATGGAAACTTCAAATCTAAATTATTATAATTAACTGTGCCAACATATTCTTATATACTAAAAGAAATAATATAGAAGCTTAATTCCCTTTGTGTTAAGGTATAGTTTTCGACTGTGGTGTCCTAATTGTTTACTAAAGTGTATGGTCCCCTTACTAAAGTCAAAGTTTGTCTGATTTAGAATTTTCTCATGGCCTCGAGACAGATTTTTTTTTAATACAGTCTTTCAGCTCAGCAGCTGTACCGATTCATCATAATGTTCTTATTCTTTTTTTTCCTCATATATTTATTTTTCTTTAAGAACATTAAAAAGAATCTGTGGAGCAAATTAAAATAGTTCAAATGAGGGGGAGGAGCTAACACTGGATGGTCGCATATCCCAGCAGCTCCGGCTATATCACTTTTATAAATCAAGTTTGGTGACCATCCAGCCTATAATTTTGCAACAATATTGTCATCCTAAAAACCCAGGAGTCTTAAAAAGCCGATATTACAAGGGAAAATCATCCCAGGGTCGACACTTTGCTACTTAAGCACTGGCCTGCTCGGATCCTCTGAGAAAGGCCATCTTCCTGCCCACGTGGAGACCAGCAAAGAGGAATTAGATCGTCTAAATGCTCCATACCAGTCTCACTAAAGCCTATTATCACTTTAACAAAGTGGACCTCTTACAGCGGGTTATCAACATCTCTACCCGAGACATAGAGAATCTCTAGCTAGACAGCATAGATCAAAATCTGGACACCCTCAGCAAATGGGAAACAGAAACATCTCAGCTGATTCGCAACCATTTCAGTGACTTTACACAGAGTTTGGTCGGATTGCTGTCTGGTAGCCCTGAGCCCTGCGTCCTAAACAGTCTATACCACTACTAGACTTACAGCGGCTAACTACTGAAACGGAAGAGATGGGAATGACAGTGCGGAAGGCACTAAGCGACCAGCCTGTGTTCCTGAACTCAGACACCATGGAGGGAACTTACCTCACTATAACGGAACAGATTGCACCGAGTCCTGGCATTGATCTGTTGGGTGGGTCAGAGTTTCCCTGCAAAGCACAAAGAATCAGTTTCCCATTCCAACAAACTGGGACATTAAACTTATCAGAGAGACCCTTAGCGGTCACAGTGGTGGAAGGACCCGAAGCAAAGTTGCCTACATACGAGGATAATAGTCTTGCAGTTCTCCAAGTGATGGCAACAGGATCCCCATGCTCACAGCTGACAAGACAAACAAAGGAGCGGACAGACATTTACGGGATAGGGTATCAGCTGACACCTACTGTGGGTCCCTGCATTTATGCTCCGGGACAGAACGCTCGATGTGCCCTTTGACAGCACAGAGACCGTCTGGAATCGGTTAAACTATGCTGATATCTGGCTGACCCATATCTATTTTTCTGTTCCCAAGAATTAGTGGGGGCTGGGATATAAATGGTGCATTGTACTGTGTAGATGGATCGATCTAAGAGACTAAAGACTAACACTGATTCATTTTCATATTCTAAATCTATCTTGCAACCTTAACATTGCCTGAAGTACATATACGTTAAAAAGTTGAGTCTGTCCTGGAGGGGGTAGTTGTAAGTTATGACTCTATAGATTACCTTATCTTACATTTTCACTATTAGAGCACACTCTATAATTGGAGGTAATTGTTTATAGTTATGTATTTTGCACACTGATACAGCTCTGGCTCCTACAGACTTGACATATCTATGCCATGATTCACTGTGTGATTAATACCCCTTTGGGTCCTAACTATATTGGTGTATCCTGCTCCACATACCAAGATAGCTCCCTCTATCTGATAAATAAGTGTCGCCTTATATTGTATATATGTTTGAATGTTGGTGTGCAGGTATTTTCCTATATATCTTTATACCATGACTTGCTGGGCTGGAATATCCACCGTTACATGCATATAACTATACCCATTCATAATAATATTATTGTATGGATTCAAACAACAGAATGCCTGATATTTACCATACATACTTATCACAATAGGGGTGAGAGTAGTTCTTCGGACACAGTATCAGGGTATGTGATCAGATTTATAATATGCAGCTTGCAATGTAACCTTCACTATTTTGAGTGGGGCCTGTGGGGCTGTCTGCGGCCGGGACGGCAGCATAGGGTTCACTTGCATGCACCTAGTGATTTATGTCATATCTCTTGTTTACTGAACATTCTTTATTTAAAAGTCTTCTAGATTTGGCCTTGAAATCTGTTATATCTCGCTACCACAGCTCTACTTAAAAGACTCTCTCTAGATACATAGATCCCTACTTATTGTGCTATTCACAACTGGGAAGTGTTTGAATCTGCTCTCTACACATCTTATTACTAGTGAGGAAGCGTCTATTTGCCCTAAATATTATAATATGATTACCTCTATAGCATTAAGACGCCAACCTTACATCCCCCCCATACACCTATTGCTCACTACGTGAGTACTGGAAAGTGCATCCTACGAAACCCTACTTTACTTAATCTCCCATGACATCCCCCCCATGATACAGATAACAATTAGAGGCTTTGTGTGTTATTTGGGGACAACTTTCCACAAGTGATCCAATCAAATTTTGAGGAGATATATAATACAAAATCATAGATTGTTATTTATAAAAAAAATGAGGTTTGCTTGCCTTTCTATATAGGCAATTTCAGTGTCTACTTAGAGCAACCTGTATAGATTTCATATATGGCAAGAATTTGACTTCAATGACAACTATGTTTCTACAAGCTAAAAAATGTCTTTTTCTTTTCTGCTCTAGTTTAATTAATTTTGTATTTTGCAAGTAGCTTGTTATGGTCTATAATCCTCAATAAAAATATATTTAAAAAAAAAAGTTCAAATGAACCATATAATTAGTATAATATATTTAATAGAGGGGTTCCTTTCAATCAGTCCCAAATCAAACGAGAGAAGCATTGCATGGCTAGTGATGTCGCAAACCTAAAAATTTCGGTTCGCAAACAGCGAACACGAACTTCCCCAAAAGTTAGCAAACCGGCGAACCGCCATAGACTTCAATGGGCAGGCGAATTTTAAAACCCACAGGGACTCTTTCTGGCCACAATAGTGATGGAAAAGTTGTTTCAAGGGGACTAACACCTAGACTGTGGCATGCCGGAGGGGGATCCATGGCAAAACTCCCATGGAAAATTACATAGTTGATGCTGAGTCTGGTTTTAAGCCATAAAGGGCATAAATCACCTAACATTCCTAAATTGTTTGGAATAACGTGCTTTAAAACATCAGGTATGATGTTGTATCGATCAGGTAGTGTAAGGGTTACGCCCGCTTCACAGTGACAGACCAAACTCCCCGTTTAAAGGGACAGTCTACACCAGAATTTTTATTGTTTTAAAAGATAGATTCCACCTCCTCAAAACCTACTTCCTCCTCTGACTCCTCTTCGTCAGACTCCTCTCTCTGCGTTGCCTCTCTCTGCGTTATTATAAGGTGTGTTAAGTAGTACTATTCCTATCAGTTTAATCCCTGTTCCGTCCCCTATCAGGGGACGTGTATATGGCATGGATTTTAGGAACCGGGAGATGGAAAAAGATGCTTGGTCGGTCCTCCTACTTCAAATTTGGGGCACTGCGCGTGCAATCTAATGTGCCACCAGATAGGAGTGGTGTGTTAAGTAGTACTATTCCTATCAGTTTAATCCCTGTTATGTGCCTTTTTTATTGGTTTGGTTTTTGAAGCCACAGTGCTGCACCAGAGGCCAGAAAAAGTAGGCATGTACACATGCCTGAAAAATTAGGTATTGTTGCAGCTGCTGCTGTAGCAGCGGCCAGAAAAATTGATGTTTGTTTCCTAGGCAGAAACTGCCCTAAAACATTGCGGCTTGAACCCTAGTTGGTGGTGGATAAGTCACGCAAGTCATCCGGCATTCGAAGATAAAATACAGCACCGTGTGGACCATTTTTAGCCCAAGGCAGCTCATCTCATCAGGCCTTTTTTACTCGAATGTATCGCCCAATGTAAGTCCCTTCGGGATCCATCCCTCATTCATCTTAATAAAGGTGAGGTTATCTAGACTTTTTTGACCTAGGTGACTTCTCTTCTCAGTGACAATACCTCCTGCTGCACTGAAGGTCCTTTCTGACAGGACACTTGAAGCGGGGCAGGCCAGAAGTTCTATCGCAAATTGGGATAGCTCAGGCCATAGGATAAGCCTGCACACCCAGTAGTCAAGGGGTTCATTGCTCCTTAGAGTGTCGAGATCTGCAGTTAAGGCGAGGTAGTCTGCTACCTGTCGGTCGAGTCATTCTCTGAGGGTGGACCCCGAAGGGCTGTGGCGATGCATAGGAGTTAAAAAGCTCCGCATGTCCTCCATCAACAACACGTCTGTAAAGCATCCTGTCCTTGCCGGCGTGGTCGTGGGATTACTTTCACCTCTTCCCCTGTTAGATTCCCCTTGTGCTTTCACCCTTATACGCTGTGTAAAGCATACTTTTTCATTTATTTTGGAACTGCTGCATCCTTTCCGACTTGCGGTAATTCGGTAACATTTCAGGCACTTTATGCTTATACCGGGGGTCTAGTAGCGTGGACACCCAGTACAGGTCGTTCTCCTTCAGCTTTTTTATACGAGGGTCACTCAACAGGCACGACAGCATGAAAGACCCCATTTGCACAAGGTTGGATGCCGAGCTACTCATGTCCCGTTCCTCGTCCTCAGTGATCTCACTGAAGGTATCTTCTTCCCCCCAGCCACGTACAACACCACGGGTACCAGATAGGTGACAACGAGCACCCTGGGATGCCTGTTGTGGTTGGTCTTCCTCCTTCTCCTCAAAGCCACATTCCTCCTCTGACTCCTCTTCTTCACAATCCTCTTCCAGCGTTGCCGCTGGTCCAGCAAACAATGCTGATAAGGCTGTTTCTGGTGGTGATGTTGACCACAACTCTTCCTCTTCACGCTCATCTACGGCCTGATCCAGCACTCTTCACAGGGCACGCTCCAGGAAGAAAACAAATGGTATGATGTCGCTGATGGTGCCTTCGGTGCGACTTACAAGGTTTGTCACCTCCTCAAAAGGACAAATGAGCCTACAAGCATTGCGCACGAGCGCCTAGTAATGTGGCAAAAAAATTCCCAGCTCTGCAGAGGCTGTCCTAGCACTCCAGTCATACAAATACTCGTTAACGGCTTTTTCTTGTTGGAGCAGGCGGTCGAACATTAGGAGTGTTAAATTCCAACGTGTCGGGCTGTCACATCAAGCGCCTCACTGGCATGTTGTTTCGCCGCTGGATATCGGAAAAGTGCGCCATGGCCTTGTAGGAACGCCTCAAATGGCCACACACCTTCCTGGCCTGCTTCAGGACGTCCTGTAAGCCTGGGTACTTATGCACAAAGCGTTGTACGATCAGATTACACACATGTGCCATGCACGGCACATGTGTCAACTTGCCCAATTTCAATGCCGCCACCAAATTACTTCCGTTGTCAGAAACCACTTTGCTGATCTCCAGTTGGTGTGGAGTCAGCCACTGATCCACCTGTGCGTTCAGGGCGGACAGGAGTGCTGGTCCGGTGTGACTCTCTGCTTTCAGGCAAGTCAACCCCAAGACGACGTGACACTGCCGTATCTGGGATGTGGAATAGTACCTGCGGAGCTGGGGGGGTGCCGTTGATGTGGAGCAAGATGCAGCAGCAGAAGGGGACTCAGCCGAGGAGGTTATGGAAGAGGATGGAGTAGGAGGAGTAGAGGAGGTGGCAGCAGGCCTGCCTGCAAGTCGTGGCGGTGTCACCAACTGCTCCTCTGCAGAGCCACGCATTCCATGCTTGTCAGCCGTCAGCAGGTTTACCCAATGCACAGTGTAGGTGATATACCTGCCCTGACCATGCTTTGCAGACCAGCTATCAGTGGTCATATGGACCCTTGCCCCAACACTGTGTGCCAGACATGCCATTACTTCCTTTCGCACAATCGAGTACAGGTTGGGGATTGCCTTTTGTGCAAAGAAATTTCGTCCGGGTACCTTCCACTGCGGTGTCCCAATAGCTACAAATTTTTTGAACGCCTCAGACTCCACCAGCTTGTATGGTAAAAGCTGGCGGGCTAAGAGTTCAGACAAGCCAGCTGTCAGACGCCGGGCAAGGGGGTGACTTTGTGACATTGGCTTCTTACGCTCAAACATGTCCTTGACAGACACCTGACTGTGGGCAGATGAGCAGGAACTGCCCCGGAAGAGAGACGGAGTGGCGGATGGATGAGAGGGGGCAAGGAGGACAGCAGTGGTTAACGTGGCTGAAGATGCTGGACCAGGAGGAGGATAGTGGCTTTGAGTTTGTGTGCTGCTTCTACTCATGTGTTGATCCCATAGGCGTTTGTGATGTGCGATCATGTGCCCTCGCAAAGCAGTTGTACCTAGGTGGGTGTTGGACTTCCCACGACTCAGTTTCTTTTGGCACAGGTTGCAAATGGCATCGCTGTTGTCAGAGCAGACACACAAAAAAAATGCCACACTGCTGAGCTCTGTGATGACGGCATTCTGGTGGTGGCAACAGCATGCGTTGATTGGCGTGCTGTTTGGCTGACCCCGGGTGCCGATGCATGCTGTCTGACTGTGCCACTATCTCCTTGCAATGACCTCCCCCTGCTTCCAACTCGTCTCCTCCTCCTCCTCTCTGTCTGCCCATCTGAACTTTCCCCCTGTTCTTCTTCTCTTCTAGCGGGCACCCACATGACATCCACGGACGCATCGTCATCATCAACCGCTTCACTTGTATCTGACAAATCAACAAAGGAAGCAGCAGTGGGTACAACATCATCATCATCACACCGTACGTCCATGTCTGTAATGCTGCCTGACTGAGACATATCACTGTTATCTACATCCTCTGTCAATGATGGTTGCGCATCACTTATTTCTTCCAACTGATGTGTAAAAAACTCCTCTGACAGATCAAGTGAAGTGGCTGTGGTGCTAGTGTTGGTGGTGGCGGCAGGCGGGCGAGTGGCAACTTGAGAGGTGCCCGAAGATAAGCTGGAGGAGGATGGTGCGTCAAGGTTCGGAGCGGAAGCTATAGAAGATTGGGTGTCCTGTGTTATAAAGTCAACTATGTTCTCAGAACTTTTCGAGTTCATGGGACGTGGCCTCTGAACACTGGGCATTATTCTAGTGCCAAAGGGAATCACAGCACCACGACCACGACGGCACCTGCGGGGTGGCCTGCCTCTGCCTGTCATTTTTTTTTAAATGTACACTTACACTACTATTAAACAAGATATGAGTGGTGGCACTGGGCAAGTGGGCACAGTATACGCTGTGAGCCTGACACAAAAAAGCAGACTGATGTTTCACAGTCTAAAAAGTTTTTATTTTTTTAAATGTACACTTTCACTACTATTAAACAAGATATGAGTGGTGGCACTGGGCAAGAGGGCACAGTATACGCTGTGAGCAAAAAAGCAGACTGATGTTTCACAGTCCAAAAAGTTTTTTTGTTTTTAAATGTACACTTACACTACTATTAAACAAGATATGAGTGGTGGCACTGGGCAAGTGGGCACAGTATACGCTGTGAGCCTGACACAAAAAAGCAGACTGATGTTTCACAGTCCAAAAAGTTTTTTTTTTTAATTTACGCTACTGTTACACCAGATATGAGTGGGGGCACTGGGCAAGTGGGCACAGTATACGCTGTGAGCCTGGCACACACGCTGGCAGGCAGGCAACTGCAATTAGATTACACTAGCAGACTGATGTTTCACAGTCAAAAAAGTTTTATTTTTTAAATTTACACTACTGTTACACCAGATATGAGTGGTGGCACTGGGCAAGTGGGCCTGGCACACACGCTGGCAGGCAGGCAACTGCAATTAGATTACACAAGCAGACTGATGTTTCACAGTCAAAAAAGTTTTTTTTTTTAAATTTACACTACTGTTACACCAGATATGAGTGGTGGCACTGGGCAAGTGGGCCTGGCACACACGCTGGCAGGCAGGCAACTGCAATTAGATTACACAAGCAGACTGATGTTTCACAGTCAAAAAAGTTTTTTTTTTTTTTAAATTTACACTACTGTTACACCAGATATGAGTGGGGGCACTGGACAAGTGGGCCTGGCACACACGCTGGCAGACAGGCAACTGCAATTAGATTACACTAGCAGACTGATGTTTCACAGTCAAAAAAGTTTTTTTTTAAAAATTTACACTACTGTTACACCAGATATGAGTGGTGTGGCACTGGGCAAGTGGGTCTGGCACACATGCTGGCAGGCAGGCAACTGCAATTAGATTACACTAGCAGACTGATGTTTCACAGTCAAAAAAGTTTTTTGTTTTTAAATTTACACTACTGTTACACCAGATATGAGTGGTGTCACTGGGCAAGTGGGCCTGGCACACACGCTGGCAGGCAGGCAACTGCAATTAGATTACACTAGCAGACTGATGTTTCAAAGTCAAAAAAGTTTTTTTTTAAAAATTTACACTACTGTTACACCAGATATGAGTGGTGGCACTGGGCAAGTGGCTTGGCAGGCAGGCAGGCAACTGCAATTAGATTACACAGGAAAAAAATGTTAATTAAATTAATAAATAAAAAATGATGTTCTAGCCCTAAAAAGGGCTTTTTGGGTGCTGTGCTTACAGCAGAGATCAGATGAGTCCTTCAGGACTGTAGTGGACACTGAATACACTAGCCTAGCTATCAATTTCCATATTAAATCACCAGCCGCTACACTGTCCCTCCTCTCACTAACAATGCAGCTTCTGAATGAATCTAAAATGGCTGCTGTTCAGGAGCTGGGAGGGTCTGGGAGGGAGGGTCTGCTGCTGATTGGCTGGAATGTGTCTGCAGACTGTGAGATACAGGGTCAAAGTTTACTCAATAATGACGAATAGGGGGCGGATCGAACATCGCATATGTTCCCCCGCAGCGGCGAACGCGAACATGCTATGTTAGCCAAGAACTATTCGCGACATCACTATGCATGGCTGTTCGAAGGCTTAAAAAGAACACAGGGGGCGAGATTACATATGCGGCGCAAGCTTCAGCACAACTGCTGAACCTGCGCCGCCCATAATTTCACCTCACACATAGGGGTATCACATATGCCGGCGCCTAAGAAAATAAAAAAATGTCAAATCTCCCGTAAAAGTCTAACCTGCCTCCCAAAAATAAACCCGACACGTAAAACCCCTATATCCGGCCATCAAACCCACATCGGAACTAATGATAAAAGTATTAACCTCTAAACCAACAACCCCCCACAACGCAATATGCCTAATTAAACTATTAACCCCTAATCCGCCATTCACCCACATCGCAATCTACCTAATAAAAGTATTAACCCCTAAATCCGCCAACCCCAACATCGCAAACTACCTAATAAATGTATTAACTCCTAATCCGGCATTCACCCACATCTCAAAGTCCTTATTAAAACTATTAACCCCTAATCCGTCATTCACCCACATCGCAATCTACCTAATAAAAGTATTAACCCCTAAATCCGCCAACCCCAACATCTCAAAGTCCCTATTAAAACTATTAACCCCTAATCCGCCATTCACCCACATTGCAAAGTCCCTATTAAAACTACTAACCCCTAATCCATCATTAACCCACATCGCAACAAACTTTATACATCTATTAACCCCTAATCCGCCAAACCCACACAACACAATAATCCTAATAAAAACTATTAACCACTAAACCACCAAACTCACACAATGCAATAATCCTAATAAAAATATTAAGCCCTAAACCACCAAACCCCCACAAAGCAAATAACTAATTAAAATACTAAGCCCCCTAACCTAACACCCCCTAAATTAACACCAAATACCTAAATTAAAAATACTAAATTACAATTAAAATAAAAAAGCTAACATTACTTAAAAATAACAAAAACTAAGATTAAATTAATTTAAGATTACAAAAATTAAACCAAATCCCTATGAAAATAAAAAAGCCCACCCAAAATAAAAAAAACCTAATCTAATCCTAAACTACCAATAGCCCTTACAATGGCCTTTTGTAGGGCATTGCCCTAAGTTAAACAGCTCTTTTACTTTTAAAAGTCTATTAGTAATCCCCCCCACACACACAAAACTCCCAAAATAAAAAACCTAACACTAAAAAATCCTAAAATACCAATTGCCCCTAAAGGGGCATTTGTATGGGCATTGCCCATAAAAGGACATTCAGCCCTTTTACTGCCCTTAAAAGGGAATTCAGCTCTTTTTCAAAGTGAAGTGATGTAGAGATCAGGAGATCCTAGGAGATGCGCTAGTGTGATGGAAAAAAATGGCGACTAACACATATCGACTGCTCTCTTAATATGATCCGTGAAGATGGAGTCCTGTAGAAACAAAAAAATGGAAGAGGCACCACATAGGGTAATATCGTAGAGAATAGAAAGGTGCCTGTGGGTGTAAGTCCCCCCCTCCTCCAGAGAGCTACTCACAAAAGCGGCAGCACAACTGGAGTGCCTAGCAATACGTCACGGGACCAAAGAGTCGCCCAAAAGACTCAGGCAGAACGCCCACACGCCAACGTCAGCTTGCGTGGAAGGAGGCAGCAGCCGCCAGGATAGAGTACCCCCGACGGATCAAAGGATCACAGACTCTCAGCCAGCCAAATTGTAGATCAGGCCAGCTAAACCGAAATGAGAAGGGTCAGGAGAATGAAGTGATACAGGCCAATATTGAATCAGAGTAAGTAGTATTAAAAAAGTGTGAAATGTATTAAACTCACTAAAGAAACAACAGCAACGTGCTTCTCAGCAAAGAAATTGCCGTTTCATCAGGCTGTAAGTTTAAAAATGATCTACTTGCTCTATAAGTAAAACTTGTGAACCAATCATCTCACAGTGTCCATACACACCCCTTTTTACATCATACGTCATCACAAAAAGTGATTTTGAGCTGAATGCTCACGTGAGAAAATAATATAAAAAGCAGTGTGTGTGTGAAGTGACACCCTGATTATGACGGAACCAACTGAAGACATATTACAAAATATTAATACATAATATAAAATACATTTGATCTAAACAAGTAAAAATACATAAAAATAATTAATATAATCACATATACAATAAAAACCTTTCAGCCAATCATCTTATAGTGTCATTACACACTCCTTTTCTCGTCATGCATCAAAACACATGCTGGCTTAGAATTAAAAGTCCTCATAATGGAGAGGAAGAGACGGGAACAATGAGTGTGGAATGGCACCCTGACTAAGGTACCTAATATAATAAAAATATTGACCCAATATATTATACAAATAATGACATTAGAAAAGATAATGGATAAAATCCATAAATACGATACAGAAAAACAGATAATAAAACCACATTATATAAGGATAATAAGTTTAATTTAAAGAACCTATTTTAAGTCATAAAGTGAGATACTCCACTACTAGGAATATATGAGACAAACTCAGCTACACTCTTGAGGAACTATATCAAGGTCCTAAGAAGTGTCGAAAAAGGAATGCATAAATGGCAGAAAGGTTTTTATTGTATATGTGATTATATTAATTATTTTTTATGTATTTTTACTTGTTTAGGTCAAATGTATTTTATATTATGTATTAATATTTTGTAATATGTCTTCAGTTGGTTCCGTCATAATCAGGGTGTCACTTCACACACACACTGCTTTTTATATTATTTTATCACGTGAGCATTCAGCTCAAAATCACTTTTTGTGATGACATATGTGTCAGGTTTTTTTCCCTGTTCTGTTTGCCATGTGCTGCTGGCAGCCATTTTACTCACCTCTCTTGTTGACTCTGGTGCATACTGTGTGATGCTGCTCATTTCCTGCACTTCCTTTTATGGCCAGACTGATGTACATCATCCGTGTGAGACAGGATGCAGTCTCAGAATTATGATGTCATCACTTATTATTTAAAGGGCCTCTGTTCAGTATGCTTTGTCCTTGCATTGTCTCAGACCTGTTTGTAAGAGCTCCTGTGTATTACCTGGCTGTCTGACGTCCCTCCTGGTTCCTGATCCCTGGCTTGTTCCTGACCCTGCTGTTCTCCTTGTTCCTGATTCCGGCTTGTCTGACTACTCGCTTTGGCTCCTGACTCGGCTCGTCTGACTACCAGCTCTGGTTTTGATTCCTGGCTTGTTATTTGACTTGTGGACTATTTATTATTTTTTTCTATTAATAAAGGTGTGATTATTGTTGCACTTCCCGTCTCAGTCTGATACCTGGCACCCTGACATTACGCAAGGGCCATGAATCCTGATGGTGCTAATAATCCACCTTTACCTGCAATAATTTCCAGGATGGATGAACAGGATCACTGCTTGGATCAATTTGCACTAGACCTGCAAACCCTGCAACTCGCACTGCACATTTGGACCAAAGTGTCCCACAAGTTATGGCTGCTCCTGTTTCCGCTGCTGCACCTAGTCCTACCAGGAGCATGTCCAGTTCTGCACCTCTACCTCAGCGTTATGGAGGTGATCCTAATCAGTGCAGAGGGTTTATGAACCAGGTGGGCATTTACTTTGAGATGTTACCTCAGGTGTTTCCCTCTGACAGAGCTAAGGTGGGATTTCTCATCTCGTTACTCTCTGACACAGCTCTTGCCTGGGCTAATCCCTTGTGGGAGATTAATAAACCTGTGATTTCAAATTAAAGTTGTGGCCTCCTTTCAAAGGGTATTTGATGTTCCAGCTCGCACCTCCTATGCTGCTAAACGACTCATGTCCATTCAGCAAGGTACAAGATCTGTTGCTCAGTATGCCATTGAGTTCCGTACGCTTGCTGCAGAGGTAGGTTGGAACAATGAAGCCCTTGTTGCCGCCTTCTTTCATGGGCTCTCTGATGCGATTAAAGACGAAGTTGCTGCCAGAGATTTGCCAGAAGATCTTGAGGCATTGGTGTCTTTTTTGATCCTAATTGACATCAGACTAAGTCGAGGTCCTCTTTCAAGGAGCGCTTGCAGAAGCCTCCTGTTCCGTTGTCTCCTACGTGTCCATTCCCACCCATGCCTCCCTCTCCTCCCATGCCTTCTGGTCCCAAGTCACCAGGTACTGCTGAGCCAATGCAGTTGGGATTCACGCATCTCTCCACGGCGGAGAGGGTCTTTAGGAGGAGGGAGGGGCTCACCTTTTGAAGTCTTGTCCTACACGGCCGGGAAACGCTCACACCTAAAGTCCTGTCGGGGGCAGACCTTGGGTGGTTTATCCTTGTCCCCGGAACCGCTAAAGGAGAAACCTTTGGTCACGGTTGTCCTTTCCTGGATGGACTCCTCCATAGTCACCCAGGCTCTTGTTGACTCCGGTGCTGCGGGCTATTTCATTGATAGTGCTTTTGTTTCAAAGCACTCCATTCCTGTTTTGCCTCGGTCTGTTCTGCTTGCTATTGAGGCCATTGATGGCAGGCCCCTTCAGCCCGCACTCGTTACTCCCAAAACTGCTCCGTTATTCATGGCTGTTGGGGCTCTCCATTTTGAAACCCTCCAGTTCCAGGTGATAAACTGTCCGCATTTTCCGGTTGTTCTGGGTTATACCTGGCTCCAAAAGCACAATCCCAGTCTCAAATGGCGCAGGTCCAAAATTTTGTCGTGGTCTCCGCAATGTATTTCCACTTGTCTTCGGAAACCAGTTAAAGTCTTGTGCATTCAATTTCCAGAGGAGTACCGAGAGTTCCTAGACGTTTTTGACAAGGTGCGTGCTGGTACGTTGCCTCCTCACCTGTCTTACGATTGTGCCATAGACCTGCAACCCGGAGCCATTCCTCCTCGGGGCTGGGTTTACCCTCTGTCTGTTGCAGAGAATTGTGCTATGGAGGAGTATGTTGCCAATGCTCTATTGTGGGGGATCATCCGCAAATCCTGCTCTCCTGCAGGAGCTGGATTCTTCTTTATGAAGAAACACGGTGGCGAGTTAAGACCATGCATCGATTATAGGGGTCTTAATCATCTTACCATTAAGAATGCTTACCCTATTCCGCTCATTACAGAACTCTTTGACTGCCTCAAGGGAGCTACGATCTTTAATAAACTTGATTTGAGAGGAGCATACACTCTCGTTAGGATCAAGGAGGGCCACGAATGGAAAACAGCATTTAACACCAGGAGCAGACATTATGAGTATCTTGTAATGCCCTTTGGCCTATGTAATGCTCCTGCTGTTTTCCAGGAATTTAATAATAATGTCCTATGAGATATGTTGCAACAGTGTGTTGTGGTGTACTTGGACGGCATCCTCATACACTCACCCACACTTGAGGCTCATCGTTCTGATGTTACACGGGTTCTTCAGAGACTACGTGAGAATGGCCTGTTTTGTAAACTCGAGAAATGTGAGTTCCATCAGACTCAAGTAACCTTCCTAGGTTATGTTATCTCCATTGCAGGGTTCTCCATGGATCCTGACAAGTTATCTGCAGTTCTGCAGTGGCCTCGCCCAGTTGGTCTTCGGTCTATTCAACGCTTTTTGGGGTTCGCCAATTACTATAGAAAGTTTATTAAAAACTTTTCTTCCTTGGTCAAACCTATCACAGACATGACCCGCAAAGAGAATGATCCACTCCATTGGTCACCTACTGCCATTAAGGCCTTTGATAGTCTTAAGACTGCCTTTGCTGCCGCTCCAGTTCTGGCTCATCCTAACCCTGTCCTGCCTTTCATTCTTGAGGTGGATGCATCTGAGACTGGAGTAGGTGCCCTGTTGTTTCAATGTCCTATGCCTGACGGTTCCTTGCATCCGTGTGGTTTCTTCTCTAAGAAATTGTCTCCAGCGGAGTGCAATTATGAAATTGGCGACAGGGAATTACTGGCCATAATTTTGGCACTCAAGGAATGGAGGCATCCTCTCGAGGGTTCTAGCGTGCCAGTGCTCATTCTTACTGACCACAAGAATTTATCTTATCTATCCGAAGCAAAACGTTTGTCGCCCGACAGGTCAGTTGAGCGCTATTTTTGTCTCGGTTTAATTATGTGGTCTCCTACCTGCCTGGTAGTAAGAATGTTAGGGCTGATGCCCTCTCTCGACAATTTTCCCCTATGTCAAAGGAGGAGTCTGTACCTACTCCAGTTATACCTCCTGACCATATTTTTGCTACCATACATACTAATTTGACTTCTCCCTTGGGGGAGGAGATCCTGGCTGCACAAACCAATGCACCTCCTGAGAAACCTAGTGGTAAGTGTTTTGTTCCTGAGAGTCTTCAAACTAAACTTTTGCACACTTACCACTATCCTAAAGCCGCAGGTCACCCAGGCAAGAACCAAATGATTTGGTCTGTCACTCGACAATTCTGGTGGCCAGGTCTTCGTTCTGATGTTGCTGCGTATGTTGCCTCCTGCTCAGTTTGTGCACAGAATAAGACTCCTCGACGTCTTCCTGTGGGTCTTCTTCAACCTATTGCTAATGGTGAGCGTCCTTGGACACATTTTTCCATGGACTTCATTGTTGAGCTCCCTGTTTCCAATGGCAATACTGTTATCCTTATGGTGGTTGACCTTTTTTCTAAAATGTCACATTGCATTCCCTTGAAGAAGTTGTCTACCGCTCACGCTCAGGAGCTTGCTTCAATTTTTGCCCGGGAGGTCTTCCGTTTACATGGGTTACCCAAGGAGATAGTGTCAGACCGGGGCAGCCAGTTTGTCTCCAGATTTTGGCATTCCTTTTGTGCTCAAATGGGGATCCAGCTTTCCTTCTCCTCGGCATATCACCTTCAATCCAATGGGGCTGCGGAACGGTCTAATCAAGCTCTGGAACAGTTCCTCTGTATCTATGTCTCAGCTTACCACAATAATTGGTCTGAACTGTTACCTTGGGCAGAGTTTGCTCGTAATAGTGCTATTAATGCTTCCTCCAAGTTATCCCCGTTCATTGCGAATTATGGGTTTCAACCATCCTTGTTGCCCGATTCATTCATGTCTCAGGATATTCCGGCTTTGGAGGAGCATCTCCGGCAACTCTGTTCCACGTGGGTGCAGATTCAGGATTACCTTCATCGTTCTATGCAGCGCCAAAAGTTCCAGACTGATCGTAGGCGTCTGCCCGTGCCTTCCTACCAGGTTGGTGAGAGAGTTTGGCTGTCCTCCCGCAACTTGAATCTTTGTGTGCCTTCCAATAAACTGGCTCCTTGTTATGTTGGTCCTTTTCGAATACTCTGACGGGTCAATCCTGTGGTCTACGCTCTTGACCTTCCTCCTGCAATGCGCATCTCCAATGTTTTTCATGTCTCCCTCTTGAAACCATTGGTTTGTAATCGGTTTACTATGGTGTTGCCTCATCCCTGTCCTATCTTTGTTGACAACCATGAGGAGTATGAGGTCAGCAGCATTATTGACTCTCGTATGTCCAGGGGCCGCATACAGTATTTGATTCACTGGAGGGGCTATGGTCCTGAGGAGCATTCATGGGTTCCCTCCTCTGATGTTCATGCTCCCGCACTCCTCTGTGCCTTCCATGCCCGTTTCCCCAATAAGCCTTTTGTCCTCACGCGGGGAAGGGGTCGTTGAGGGGAGGGTACTGTCAGGCTTTTTTCCCTGTTTTGTTTGCCATGTGCTGCTGGCAGCCATTTTACTCACCTCTCTTGCTGACTTTGGTGCATACTGTGTGATGCTGCTCATTTCCTGCACTTCCTTTAATGGCCAGACTTTTATACATCATCCGTGTGAGACAGGATGCAGTCTCAGAATTGTGATGTGATCACTTATTATTTAAAGGGCCTCTGTTCAGTATGCTTTGCCCTTGAGTTGTCTCAGACCTGTTTGTAAGAGCTCCTGTGTATTACCTGGCTGTCTGATGTCCGTCCTGGTTCCTGATCCCTGGCTTGTTCCTGACTCTGCTGTTCTCCTTGTTCCTGATTCTGGCTCGTCTGACTACTCGCTTTGGCTCCTGACTGGGCTCGTCTGACTACCAGCTCTGGTTTTGATTCCTGGCTTGCTATTTGACTTGTGGACTTTTTATTATTTTTTGCTATTAATAAAGGTGTGATTATTTTGCACTTCTCGTCTCAGTCTGATTCCTGGCACCCTGACAGTATGATGTAAAAAGGGGTGTGTATGAACACTGTGAGATGATTCACAAGTTTTACTTATAGAGCAAGTAGATCATTTTTAAACTTACAGCCTGATGAAACGGCAGTTTGCTGAGAAACGCGTTGCTGTTGTTTCTTTAGTGTGTTTAATAAATGTCACACTTTTTTAATATTACTTGCTCTGGTTCAATATTTGCCTCCATCACTTCAATTCTCCTGGCCCTTCTCATTTGGGCTTAGCTGGCCTAATCTACAATTTGGCTGGCTGAGAGTCTGTGATCCTTTGATCCGTCGAGGGCACTCTATTCTGGTGGCTGCTGCCTCCTTCCACGCAAGCTGACATTGGCATGTGGGCATTCTGCCTGAGTCTTTTGGGCGACTCTTTGGTCCTGTGATGTATTGCTAGGCACTCCGGTTGTCATACAATATCCCAGCTTAGATTCCATATAATTGATCATGTCAGAAGACCAAGAAAAGGTGGCGATAGAGTTAAATTACTTAACAGCAGAGAAACCTTTTGGATTTACAAATTGCAAACTTTATACCCATTATGTATGAATAGGGAAATAGATTGGAACTTTTGAACCAGACACATATATTGCCTGAATTATATAGAGAATTACTACAATTACATAATTGATAGATATGTTTGTTTGCTGTACATATTTATGTATGATTTTTAATGTGTAGTAATGTATTCGATATTGAGATAATACAAATTGAATACTAGAGGGAGCTCTATAGATACAGATTGATGCAGGCAGGAATGCAATTTTGGATTAGCTCCGCCCAGATTGGGTATAAATGGTGTGTTGTTTGTATTTTATGTATGCAACATGATTAAGGTCATTTGGACCAAAACATTGTGCTGATTTCTTTGGTTTTGATTAAATAAACCTATTTGCATAAGACCAGTGGTGCTGCTGTTTGGACTTTGTTTGATTTCTCTAGGGTGAGTACAGAACCCCTCAACATTGCCCATTTGCAGGAGTGCTGGACACATTCTGTGTTTACTAGTAGTACTTTGGCATATTTTTTAACCACTGTGTATATAACTGGAATGTTGTTAGCAAACTAGCAACTTGATGGCTATATTTGATAAGGAAACCAGCCCTTTTCCCTATCCAGTGTAACTTTAGAAATGTCACTTTCTTGTAAGCTCAACAGGAAAGCCATGGACCACCATCAATGTACAAAATAAAATGTAGCCCCATCCCTAACCCCTCCCACTCCATGCACTCAACATTTGTTTCCTTTTGCAATTTAAAAATATTGGTGGCATGATGTACTTGTAAATATGGCTCTACTATTGCCCTATGGCTTGGCTGCTGTACTCTGTTAAAAGCAATGGTTGAGCAAACCAACAATATTGATATAACTTGAGGAAAGGGAGAGGCCTAGATTGTGTCACAAAATTATTCAAAGAATTATTAAGGTCAATTTTATGGAATTTGTATAATTTAAACATGGCCATTTTGATGTATGACTGATAAACTGGAAGTTTAATGTCCCTTTAATAGGAAGTGTGGCATACATAACATTATACTAGTTAGTAGTCTGCTGCTGTTATTGGTTATGTTATCTGTATTTCACTTACCTGGTCACTGGAATCTAGTCTCTTCCCAGCCCTCGAGATGTCTGCACACTGTAACTGTGTCTTTCCAAATGTCCCCCATTTCTGTGCAGAAGATGTATATTTCAATTAGAAAACACAACAAAGTCTCACCAGTTTTACAGCTTTTTAGAAGTGGTACCCCCTGTAGCCCTGACCACTAGATTTACTTGAGTTCCATGATTCAAACAAAATGAACCACATATAGAATACATTGTACTAAATCCCTCCAATGTCAAATAAAATCCCAACTGCAAGTAACAGGATAACCACAAAACTAAAATCTGGTTAAAACAGATGTGAATGTACATCGAGGAAGTTAGCAGTAACAGAAGCAAAATGTATCTGCATACTTCTTTTATTTACAATAGTTAACTGTTTAATAAACATATGCATTGATTTGATAGCTCATGCAATCCCTTGAATACACTCTATAGAGTGTCATGGTTTCTTGTATTGGGAGGCCTTAGAGCAGTGTTTCCCAACTCCAGTCCTCAGGACCCTTAACGGGCCACATATTCATTATATCTTAACTAGAGCACAGGTGAACTGATCAGCTGATGGGTGAGCTGATTCTTTCCCCTGTGCTCTAGTTAAGATATAATGAATATGTGGCCTGATAAGGGTCCTGAGGACTGGAGTTGGGAAACAATGCCTTAGAGTCTATACTCACTGATTCCATGTAGGGCCACTGGAGGCTAATGCTGGAATCCTCCCTCATCTTTTCTTCACTCACAAATCTTGCAACATTAGACAGTGAGACTTCGTCTGACCCCACCGTAGACTCTGATTCCTCAGAGAGAGATGAGAAGGATCCAATGGAGCCAGGCATTAAGCTAGAAATCCACAGTCTGCTGGGAGATAGAGAACTAAATCGCATGTTGAAAATAAACACAAGTTGCAAAATAATACAACATTATGAAACCTTAGCATCAAATAGCTAGATGTTTGTGTGTATCCCTAGAGTATTATAAACCACTGCATACAGAAATATCTATTGTCTATGTCACTTTATTCCTCATGCTCAAAATCTTGTTTAATAAAGCTCAATTTCTGTCCAACAAACACCTCAGAAAGTTTAGTTAAATAATATTAAAGGGATATGAAACCCTAGTTTTTTCTTTCACGATTCAGATATAACATACAATTTTAAAGAACTTTCCAATTTACTTCTATTATCTAATTTACTTCATTCTCTTGGTATTCTTTGTTGAAGAAACAGCAATGCACATGGGTGAGAGACAATGACATGAGGTATATATGTGCAGCCACCAATCAGCAGCTCCTGAGTCTACCTAGGTATGCTTTCTAACAAAGGATACCAAGAGAACAAAACAAATTAGATAACAGAAGTAAATTTAAAAGGTGTTTAAAATGGCATGCTCTATCTAAATCACAAAAGAAAACATTTGGGTGACTGTCATGTCCCTTTAAATCCTACCTAGACATTGTATCAGACCTTTTTTTAATAAAACGCATAATTCAAGTCTGAGTGACCCATGAAGTTTAGCTCGGTATACAACTCCCAGCTACACAAATCAATCACATTTTGCCAAAAGGAACTATGGAACTGCACAGATACTGTATAAGCCTATATACTGTATGCCTCAAGAATGAAATCACTTGTAAGCTCTCAAAGGACTTTACGATTAGCATCCATTATCTAAATATGCACATTTTTTTTATATGCACACCTTCTGAGGCACCAGCTCCTACTGAGCATGTGCAAGATTCACAGAATATATGTATATGGATTTTTGTAATTGGCTGATTGCTGTCACATGATGCAGTGGGAAATAAAATAAAACTATCTTTGACGTTCGTTAGAAAAAAATCTACTAACGTAAAATTCACACTAAGTGCTTTTGGATTGTCTATTTCTTTGCATTTATTGATGATGCTATTCTACTGTGTTTTGTGGTGATTTAATCAGTCAGATTCACAAATTAGCTTTCGTATCACCAACTCTATCAACTCTATAAACTGCACAGAGTAAAATGCACAGTTTTGGGGCATAACTAATATTAAAGGGCATGTAAATAAATTTCTCTGCAGTATTTACATAAAAATGTAACTTTTTTATTTACCCATTAAATCCTCCACAGCTGCCTCCCTTTAATTTTGTTTTACACTATAAGTGTGTGGTGCAGGTGCAGCCAATTGGACAGGCCTCATACGGACCATCTATTTCTATAGTAGTGCTCTTGCTGCTGGGGGTAATATGTCCCTGAAACCTCACATGCACAGCTACAAGTGTGTTCTGATGCCATTCTAACGTAAATAGGGAATCCCTATAATATAGCAGATTCACTTTCTAGCAGCAGCGTGTGTGTGCTGCTATAGAAATACATAGTGTGTGTGGTGCCTCTCCTATTGGCTGCACCACACGCTTATCATAGTGGGGGAAAAAACACAGAGAGGCAACAGTGGGGGTATTTGAAGGGTAAATTAAACATTTTTTCATGTAACTACTGCAGATTCAATTGTGCCAGTATGATAGATTCTGTTATAGTGTCTATAATCCAGCATTCCTAATAGTAATCTTTGAGGTAGATGCACATTTTCTTTCCAGAATCACTTAAAACTCATAAAGCTCTAGGAGCTCAGTCTCAGTCTTTTACAAATAATTCTCACAATTGGTTTTGCCGGTTTTTCTTAGATTCCTCAACAAGGCCTCTTCACAAGGGAGCTTTTGACCACAATACCTAGAAGCCAGTGTACTTAACAATTAATTAATCATTGTAGATGTGAAGATCTAGGCAAAGTTTAGCAACAAGGATTGGCCAGGTATTGCCATCTGTCATTCACTATGACCAAGTTGGCTTTGTCCAATAAAGGCAGGGCTAATCTGCCGCCTCCTCAATATATTACCAGAATCTGATTCATTGTGATAGTCTCTCCTCACTCTGTTAGATACAGAAAAAAACATTAGATATGATTAGGTGGGACTATATGTGAAAGACGATGTAGGTTTTTGGGCTCCCCTCTACATTTTGACAGATGGTCTGGACTCTACTCCTCTCAGATGGCACGGGTTTAAAGGGACACTAAACCCAAATAAATTCTTTCATGATTCAGAAAGAGAATACACATTTAAACAACAATCCAATTTACTTCTATTATTTATTTTGCTTATTTTTTTAGATATCCTTAGTTGAAGAAAAAGCAATGCACATGGGGCTTCTAAGTGCAGCAACCAATCAGCAGCTACTGAGCCTATCTAGATATGCTTTTCAGCAAAGAATATCAAGAGAATAAAACAAATTAGATAATAGAAGTAAATTAGAAAGTTGTCTAAAATTGCATGCTCTTTCTATATCATGAAATAAAAAAATGGGTCTCATGTCCCTTTAAGGGATTTTGCTCTTCTCCATTTCAGGTGACAAATGGTAGGCGTCTGAGAAGCCAGCTGTCCCAATGCTTTTTGCAATCATTATTTAACCATTAGCTGCAGCCATTTGAGGTAAAGCAAATATACACAAATGTTTGCTATATGATGCTAAGCAGAAATTGCCACTGTTTGCTGACAATCTTACTGTTTTCTTCATGGAGTCTCTAGATTCCCTCCTAGCCCTATTGGAGCTGCTTATAGAGTTTGAACGGTACTCCTATTATAAAACTAATGTCACAATACCCTAGCTTATTGTTGGGAATTTTCCTCTTGCATACATACCTCATAATAGATAGGAATTATGACCCACTTACGAAATCAAACACTTTTATGAAGTGTCATGGCTCAGCAGAGTGGTGGTGGTCAAAATCACAGACTTACTTAAATTAACATGCTCATTTCAGTGTATTCCATTAAAGATCCGCACCCCTGTCTTAGAGAAGATGCAGGGTTTGTTTAATCCATATATTTTGAGGTCTAGATGACCTAAAGTGGCTCTTAGAGCGTTTCAGTACCCAACGTCAAGCATCACTATAAAGCTTTCTTCCTGACAAATATCTCGGCATGGTGGTCGAATGTAATACATGTGTTAGAGAATTAGCAAGCATATCTTCCAGCTTATATTTCTTTAAAGTATTTACTGTGGATACTGATGCATAGACATGCTTCCTTGTTTCTGACCAACTTTATAGTTTGAACATGTCTTGATAAATGGAATTAACTGAAACATTTGCCAATGATCTTACCCTTTCCAGGGTCACTCCCTGAAATGCCTATTCATGTGCCATAGATGCATCCACAAACTTGGCCTACATGTGGCCAATGATATATAAATATACCAAGCTAAAAAAATGTATGCCTCTTTAGGAACTGATGGGGGTTCTGGGTTTCCAAAGAAACTGAAATTTGAAGGCATGCATTTATTTGTGCTCTTAAAATGTTGGAGTTTTCCTATTGAATCCCTGCATTCACCAATGGTATGGAAAGTGAGTTGGAAGAGTGAGACACAGCTAGCTATACAAGCCCTGAACTCTGCATTATAAATGTCAGCTGAATTGCCCTTTCTTTGTGAGTTTGCATATTAGGATGTGCGTGTGACAAACCCTACCATCACTGTAGCATCTGAAGGAGACTGTGGACTAGCCTCCTGCCCACAGATTATGGCCTGTGGAAAAGACCCAGGATTTTACCCTATTTCCCGGGTCAGGGCACGCAGGGGAACAAGGCGGTGACTACCGAGGAGATGCCGCTAAGGCGCAGCCCAGGTAATCGGCCTATTGGAACTATTTTCGGATGTTTTATTCCCTATGTCTGTTACCAGGGGAAGGTGCAGTTTTCTATCACAGTTGGCCCATTTGTACCGGCAATGGGACACTTAGGAACCCTGGTTGGATTCTACAAAGGCATGCTTCCTTCAGGGCGGGGATCCGCCCCACACGTAGCCAGATCTGTGGCACTAGTTTTGGTCACCTCCAGGACTGCCCGGCTGGCTTATCCCCTTATCAGGGAGACAAGTTCCCAGACTCTAAGGTTCCACTAAGCCTACATGCCCAGAGGACAGGCTGAGTTGTATCTGTCTGTCCTATTGTATATTCTCATTGTTCCCCTGATTGAGTTAATCTATTCTGTGGTGTATACCCATTGTTTCCTTGAGTGAGTTAATTATCCAGTCAAAGGGGGGTTGTCCCTGAAAGTATATAAAATGTATGTGAACCTTGCAATAAAGAGTTATTCCTTTGGTTTTACCTAAACTTGAGTCCTGTCTCTTGGTTGGGGTAAAGGGCTATTGTCAGCTATCTACCTGCTGGAGGGGTTTGGAGGGCAGGAGGCAACTTTTTGGCAGAGGTACCCAGGTACCCAGGCGGGTCTGTCACAGTGGAAGACTGAAATGGAAAGCAAGTCAGACCCGCTTAGATTGGCAAAATGATAATTATCCCTAAGAGAGCTATTCATTTAGTAACTATAATTGAGCTTTGCGATACACATATGGTGGAAGTGCCTGGTCATTAGATCACTATGGCATTGAGCATTTCCAGAATGTATGAGATTTGCCGCTCTGCAAAAACAATCTCCTGAGTTGGGTCTCTCTACGGTGAGTCTTAGATTCTACATGAGTCAGGGTTTCACCCTGCTTTGTTTGCTATTTGCTGCTGGCTGCCATTTTTACTCACCTGTCTCTATCTAAGTCTCTTGCAGAGTGTGTAACGCTGCTCACTCACATAGGCGCCCTCTTATGACCAAACTGGAGAACATCATCAGTGAGAGATATGTTCAGTCTGCCTTTGCCCTTGCGTTGTCTCAGACTTCTTTGTGAGTTCCTGTGTATTACGTGGCTTGTCTGATGTCCCTTCTGGTTCCTGATCCATGGCTTGTTCCTGACTCAGCTGTTCTCTTAGTCCCTGATCCCGGCTAATCTGACTACTCGCTTTGGTTCCTGATCCGGCTCATCTGACTACCAGCTCTGGCTTTGACTCCTGGCTTGTCATTTGGCTTTTGGACTGTTTATTATTTTTTGTTATTATTAATAAAGGTTTGATTATTTTTGCATTTATCGTCTCAGTCTGATTCCTGGTACCCTGACATTTTGATTTCTATTCATTTATATTTTAATATCAGTAAATTAACATTAGCTAAGAATAAGCTCAAAGAGACTTAATCCCTCCTGGCTCCAAAATGTGTACTGGAGAGAGAGGACTCATTTGCATAGGGCTAAAATGCAGATGGCTATTATTGTTACTGTTCAGAACCACCTAAATCCTCCACCCTGTTGGCAAAGTTATATTTCCTTATTATATTGTTTCCTATATGTTTTTCTGTTTATATTTTGTGTAGTGTTTGTCACCATAAGCTTACTAGTTTGTTTAAAGAAACTAGTCCTGGTGAAATCAAGCATTTGCATTAGTTCCTTTTGGTACAGTTGGTCCTGTCTTATTATTACAGAAATACTGGTAGCAGAGGTGCTGGACCTGCCTTCTGGCTATGCCTTTCCCTGTAGGAGAGACCTGCTGCAGAGTCTATGGAGCTGTAAGCAAAGAGCTGGCCTTGTGAGCCCCAATTGTCTTTGTAAAACCAGTGCAGGGTAAAAAATCAGTACCTGTCTGGAGGAAGTAGTGTGGCAGAGGGGATGTTACCTGCCTGGAAGAAGCAGTGAGATGGACGGATCTATTCCTGTCTAGAAACAGCCAGGCTTATTCATAGAAGCATATTCTCTGTAGGGTGCTAGACCTAAGAGTTCCACCCAGAAATGATATGCTCCTCAAAATGCAGATAACCATCCAGATAGATAGCTTTATTTAAATTCAACTGCAGAAATGCCTGAAAATGTTTTAGGTATCCTTTACTACAACTAGCACAACCCCTCTCACTTAATTCAACAGCATAAAAAATTACCAATAAACTAAATTCTGGTCACAATGGATGTCAGTGTCCTCTGTACAAACACCCCCATGAAGATAGTTTATCAGTCTGTAAGAAATGTGTCTCTAAAAGGCAGGATACAGAGAATATTCCCAATTCCAATATACTACAGAATTCATCCTCAAACATAACAACTTCTACTTTAATGTAAAATCACATGAAATATATAGGTCAAACAAAACAACCAATACACAAGGATGAATCATCACATACACTGCATACACCAACCAGATACAGGAACCCCAGTGGGTAAACATTTTTCACAACCTGGACAGTCTGTAAAGGATTTAAAATGATTAATCTTAAAGGGAGGTGTCTTGTGTTACTATGAGGTTCTTTGAGCACTCTGTGTCATATACGGCAATCACTTGCAAGTTATACGATTACCACTGAGTGAAAAGAGAACACTGGGGAAAATGGCATTAATTATTATTATTATTATTATTAATAATAATAATTAGTAATTTTCTGCCAAAGTGTGTGGCACTAGAATGGTAAATAAAGAGGGCAGAGCAGGTAGGGTTAGTACATTCATGGTTAAAGTCTATGCAGCACCATTAGCAGTGCCCTGGACCACAGAACGATACCCCCAACATTACAGGTTGCAAACACTTTAAGCTAAGTCTTGATCCACAAGGTAGAAGGCTAAGGACTTGAGGGGATAGATAGGGTCAATGCACTAGGTAAGCTGTACGGTTAATGCAGTCTTTGGAGGGATGTAGGTTAGGGTTAATGAAGTACTGGATGAGTTTTGGAGGCAGGAGGTTAATGTTATGAGGGGTATTGAAGCTAGGGGCTATATCATGTAAAGGGTTAATGCACTAGGAGCAAAAGTGTTTATGATTTACAAGCTGCTGATCAATGATGATCAACCAATATCTAAAAACAGACTACATAGAGATCAGATAATAAGCTACAACAATATAGTAAAACACCCTCTGAAGTGGTAAGAAACCCCAGTACAGAACAGATATTCATAGAACTCCAATTGTACATTTAGTTATTACTTGTACAGTATGAGTCTTTTACACTGCAGCTGTCTACATGAGTAGTAACCAGACTGCTGTGCTTTGCCTTGTGCTTACTAACCTGCTCTTCTGCTGCCCAGATTTATTGCTCACTCTTGCATCTGTCAGAAGAATCAGTATAGATACCAGTGGGACTGACAGTAAGATGCAGCAACTGATAATGATGAAGGCCAGTTGGAGGAACGTGAAAGGAGGAGAGCAGCACTCACCCTTGTAACACAGATACGCTGTCTGCGGACACCTGAAGAACGAATAGAAAGAGCAATTGATTATAACACAGAACACTTAGTTGATCTATATTTATTCATAAAACAATAGAGCAGAAACTACTAGTATGTATCTACAGAAACCAATAACTAATACCTTCGTTTCTATTATCCAGCTATGGCTATATTACAAGTGGTGCGCTATTTAGCGCTCCCGTTTGAGGGCTAGATTACATGTGGAGCACTAAATTAAATTGTAATTAAATTACAAAGGACTGGTTATTGCTACCACAAGCTCGCGGTAGCAATTAGCCCTTATAAAATTAACCAGAGGTCAGACCTCTGGTTAATTTGATAAATATGCCCCAAATGCCCCCAAAATACTGTCTAGTGTATTCTTTTAAAAAATAAAGATGGCAGCATTGTTATTTTTTAATAAAATTACTGCACCAGGCAGTATTTTGGGGCTAAAGTTGACACTGAAAACTGCCTTTACATTGTGGTCTATGGGAACTGTGTGTTCCCAGTAAATAAATATGTATAAGCTTATATACATATATATTTATGTATTAGTATGTGTATATACACATAAATATATGTACAGTATATATAATCATATACATATATATTTAGCACTGCTGCCCATCGCAATGCTAATTACCCCCTGCGCTGAACAAGCTGCAGTAGGAGCCTCTGGAAGTGCGCTCTCGTTAGTGCAATACTTCCCAGAGTTCGCATTGCTGAAAACTTGTAATACCAGCACACATTAGAGAGCGCTAGTATTACACAGCGGAGCGCAAATATCGCTTTCATCAAAGCGATATTTAGTGATCTACTTGTAATCTGGCCCTTAGTGTTAACTTTGCTAGATTTTACGCGTCAGGTAGTGCTCATATTATATACATCATTTTGCGACACAGTAATTCAGTTTTGATTTAGAGGGTACACATATGAGTTTCTGTTAAAGAAAAACAGCGGCACAGCATACATATTAAATCAGTATATTCGTACGTTGGAGCCAGCAGCTATGGACAAGTGTTCTAATTGCTACTAATTAACATGATGTTACAATCATCAAAAAAGGTGCTGCATACAATCAAAGATAAGAGGTCCTATAGCCGCTGCAGTAATAAGTGTAGATCCAAAGGATTTGAATATACATAACAAAAAAATAGTACCCTCTCATGTTATAGGCATAGGAGTATATAATGCTAAGACCAGATTCCTCACATTATTTATATGGATTAAAGATCACTGCCAGGAGACATCTAAAAGCTGTTAAATGTAAACTAAAAAAGAGTGTGGGAGGCGCCCAAAGGCAGTCTGTTATTTCCTTTTTAACCATTATAAATGTGGCCAGAAACAATGTTCCCAAATACTTGTACCTATTTAAAGTACAAATGTACAAATGTTTATACAAAGATATCCAACAACTCAATAGTTTTTATCAATAGAGAATTTATTCAATAAAAAACTAAATACAATTAAAAAACCTTTATAAAATACACATTCATTTAACACTCTCAATATAATTACAAAATTACTAAAGACACTGGTGTCTATTAATATGTAACTGCAATCTGCTAACAATTATAAATCAATTGCAGCTAATATAAAAACATAGATAAAAATAGCCACTAATGTGGTCTAAATGATAATTAAATATAATCGTTGTTTTCTAACAATTTAAAATATATTCTGTTCCATTCTGTTAATTCTAACACAATATGTGTTACAATGACACACACAGTGAAACCGTTGCTGCTCTATAATACGAGCCAGTCCAATTTTGCAAGCTGATTTTTGGAAGATTTGCAGCTACTAAAATGTACGAGTAAGTTCATAAAGTTCAGACTAAAATTGATAGTACAAGTTGATTTGTGGTTAATAGGAGTAAAAAGGTAAGTTCCTATAGCTCAAAATAAAGTGGATATTACCTCTTTTGTCATCACTTTATTTGTCAGATTACTGGATGGTACCTGTATATTTCCAGACAGTCTGAGTGATCCTCGATCGATTCCTTGGCACCGCTACTCAGCGATTCTCGTTTTTCAGAGTGGGTGGTTGGATTTATCCGGAATTGTTATCCGCCAATTAGCTCCTTCAGTTATCGGGTCTTCTAGTGCGAGCACTTTTTTGAACGTGGTTTCGATGTGCTCCTATCGCACCACCAGTAATCTCTTGTTGAAGTATATTGCCGGTGTTGCGGTTATGGGAGTATGGGCTGTATATAAATCCTCAGGCCCTTTTCCAAACAATTTTCAAGCTGTTCTTAGACCATTTTTAGGCTCTTTTAACAGTCTATGAAGCTAAGAACAAGATCAACGTGTGTTGGCTCCCACAGAGTGCCATTTGTTACATTGTGTATTATACTTTGAAAGTATGTATATGTGAGATTAGAATTAAAGAAAAACATTGATGCTGACATTAGGAAACACAGTGTAATATTTTAGACAAAGATTTTAAAATTCGAATTGATGTTTGATTCTGTGAGGTCCATTTATCATTGTGCGGACGGACATGATCGGACATCTTAAGCTAATAGCCCAAAGGGATAGCCCACCTAACATTAAACTGTCATGATTCAGATACAGGATACATTAAAATCACCTCTTTACTGTCTTGCTATTTTCAGTGTATTTCTTCCTTCTCTTGAATTTCTTTTTCAGTAAGAAATGTCATCTTTTATGCCAGCACATTTTATAACACCTGTGAAGGGGCGGTTTTTAAAACTAGATTGCAATCAGGAGGGGTACACAGGTACAGAGAGAAAACTGGCCCAGCTCTTAAAATATCCATTGATTGCAAATAAATACATATGATACCCTTATTCCATGTTATATTTGCAATTATTCCTGCTCAGAATAATGATAAATTTACTCTATATACATATAGTGGCATAAATAAACAGATATGAAAGACAACATTGTTTAGAACAAAAAAGGAATTTAGGGACATGTAAATATGTTTGCAAAAGATTTTTGACTTAACACACACCCACACACATATATATATATATATATGCATGTGCAAAGATATATGTACAAATTCTAGCATTAATAATCATTTATAAAAACAAAATATGAGATAAAATCATATCATGACTTCTAGAAATAGAAATACACATTAATTCATGTGAAAGTGTCATATAACAGATTCAATTTAAAAATAACTTTCTATGAGATATTGTTTGTTGAGGTATGAATGTAGCTATTTCTTGGACATTAAAAGATTAGCTTTAGAGAAATGTGCTTGTTCATGGACAGTAATGAAATGGTATAAATAAAGTTGGGAAAAACCTGAATAACTGCGACATCGATGACTGTTAGTTAACAACAGTCTGATGCTCTTCGCACAATACTTGATGTGCGTGTTTTTGAAGGCTTTTTTGATAAATAAGGGTATCGTATTCAGATCCGCGTCAGCGATGTCTGGCGAGCATATTGACGCCTGTGAATGCACTAAGATTGACGCTTTGATAAATTTACCCCTAAAGGACTTGGAAAGGTTAGAGAATGTCTTTATGTAATCTGCCCCAGTGAGTATATCTGTATGATGTGCAGAAACTTACTGTATTACACACAAAAGGAAGTAAGTATACCTCTATTATACTTCTATTATATGCTGAGCAGTAATACACAGAGCAGTGTGAGCATCTAGTTTGTAAGAGACAAATGTGCCTTTGCATTATACACGGTGCAGTCACACTGTATATCAACATTTAAAAGCAGGGTAGATATTCGTGGAATACACAAATAAGTGTGTGTTATTTGTATTACACATAGCTGCCAACAGTTGAGCAGAAAATTCTAGACACTCTTTGGCCCATATTTATCAAAGTCTGGCGGACCTGATCTGACACTGTGGATCAGGTCCGCCAGACCTCGCTGAATACGGCGAGCAATACGCTCGCTGTATTCAGCATTGCACAAGAGCTGCTGGTGCAACGCCGACCCCTGCAGACTCGCGGCCAATGGGCCGCCAGCAGGGGGGTGTCAATCAACCCGATCGTACTCGATCGGGTTGATTTCCGGCGATGTTTGTCCACCTGCTCAGAGCAGGCGGACAGGTTATGGAGCAGCGGCCTTTGTGACCGCTACTTCATAACTGCTGTTTCTGGCGAGCCTGCAGACTCGCCAGAAACACGGGGCATCAAGCTCCATACGGAGTTTGATAAATATGCCCCATGGAATCAGGGCAATCAGTTAAGAAGGCTAGAGGAGTACTGAGCATGTTCACTGACAGTTCCACCCCAGTCCCTCAAAGGGATAGATGTAAGGGACAATTTTTAGCAAGTGATAAGAGACCACATACCAGGAGTTGGCAGGTATGAATTATATACAGAACAGTGTGTGTATATTACACACAGAGATCTGTGTCTTTTTAAAAACAGAGATAAAAGGGCTGATTTATCAAGGGCCGAATGGCCTCTGATGTCCCTGTTTCCGCGCGAATCTTCAGGCTCGCCAAAAACAGCAGTTAAGAAGCAGCGGTCTTAAGACTGCTGCTCTTTAACTCGTCCACCGCCTCTGAGGCTGCGGACATCAATCCACTTGACCGTATATGATCGGGTTGATTGGCACCCCCTGCTTGCGGCCGATTAGCTGTGAATCTGCAGGGGGCGGCATTGCACAAGCAGTTCACCAGAACTGCTTGTGCAATGTTAAATTCTGATAGCGTATACTGTCGGCATTCAGCAATGTCTGTCGGACATGATCCGCTGAGCGTATCATGTCGGACAGACATTTGATAAATCGGCCCCAAAACCTTTACTACACATTCCCCAGCTTTGCACAACCAACATTGTTATATTACAGGGACAGTAAACACCAAAAATGTTATTTAAAAAGATAGATAATCCCTTTATTTACCATTTCGCAGTTTTGCATAACCAACACTGAAATATACTTTCTACCTCTGTAATTACCTTGTCTCTTAGCTTCTGCAGACTGCCTCCTTATCTCAGATCTTTTGACAGACTTGAATTTCAGGCAATTAGTGCCGACTTAAATAACTCCACGTGCATGAGCAAAATGTTATTTATATGAAACACATGAACTAATGCCCTCTGGCTGTGAAAAACTGCCAAATGCATTCAAATAAGAGGCGGCCATCAATGTCTTAGAAATTAGCATATGAGCCTACCTAGGTTTAGCTTTCAACTAAGAAAACCAAGAGAACAAAGCAAATTTGATGATAAAAGTAAATTAGAAAGTTGTTTAAAATTACATGCCCTATCTGAATCATAAAAGTTTAATTTTTACTTTACTATCCCTTTAATATACTTTATAACATTTAAACCTCTAAATTTCTGCCTGTTTCTAAGCCACTACAAACAGCCTAACATGCTTTTTATTAGTTTTTCACAACAGGAGACTGCTAGTTCATGTGTGCCATATAGATGACATTTTGCTCACTCCTGTAGAGTTGTGCAGGACACAGTACTAATTGGCTAAAATGCAAGTCAGTAGATAATAAATAAATATCCATGTGATAGATAAGGGGGTTGTCAGAAGATACTAGTAGATTAATATAGCCATGTTGGCTGTGCAACACTGGGGAATGGGTAATAAAGGGATTATCTCTATTTTTAAACAATAAACATTTTGGAGTAGACTGTCCCTTTAAACAAAAAGAAAATGTATTAATGACTCATCTAAATAGGGCAGTATTTGCATCAATGCTACAAACAATCAGAGCTGAATGCCTTGATCCTTTCATTAGATTGACCTTGGCTCTCACCTGCACGTGGCTCCAAGATTTTCCACTACCAAACATTGTCCCCCATTTTCACAGTAACTGAGATCGATATCACAGAGACTCCTGCAGGTTCCACTATATTCTTTGTATCCTAATCCACACTCCACTGAACCAGATATATTTTCTTTCACTGCATCTGGTAAGTTTAAGATATCCTGACCTAAGAACTGTTTATGAGGAAGGGATTGTGTGACTCTGGGGGTCTGTGTGCCCATCTGACATGAAGTAAACAGCAGTGTTTTCCCTACTAGCTTTTGTGTGGTGGTGGTTTGAACTGTTAAAATATTAATCACATCTTCTCCCTTTTTTCTGCTGGCAATGTGCTGCAATTCAGCAGAGCCTATATTATTTATAGTCAATTCTGGCATTCCATTTTCCTTCACAGGTGGTACCTCGAGAAATTCTGAGTTTCCGCTGCTTTCTGATTGAAGAAACTGGTCATTTACAAACAATGGATATGCAATGTTACTATTTTTATCTCTTCCTTTATTAGCTCTCTCTCTAACATGCCGTAATGTCTGATTGTCTAAAGTTTGGTTGGTTCTCTCAGATCTGGAAATTGTTGGTTTAACTGTCTTAGGTACAGGCTGCAGCTTCCACTTATTCTGTATTTTAAGTTTTCTCTTTTTAAGATTTTTTGATGAGTTAGTAGTTCTTCCTGATCCATTTATTGTTGGTTTAATGAGGAATACCTTTTCATTTCTTCCATGATGAAATCCTAGCTGTCTCTTCCTTTGACTGCCCACTAGATGGTCTATTCTTCTTAACCAGTCAATTGTTTGTTTTACCTTTTTAGAAAACAGATGTCCCTTCCTCTTGTGTTGTAATTCCAAATGTCTCTTCATCTGATTATATGAAATGTTAATACTTCTTGACCCATCAGTCAGTTGTTTAGAATTCTTTGGAATCAGCTGTCTGTCACTATTAGATGATTTTGGTTGTCCAGTACGGTGCTCAATACCCTTCCTAGTTGCCCCCTTACGTGAATGTTTCTTTATCCTTCTGGTTGATCTTCCTTGAATCTTTAGTATTCGAAGATTAATTTTTCTCTCATATTTTCTCAGCTGGTATTTCAGTATTTCTTTAAAAATATCTGCATCTTCCATCACCTGTATGCTATTCTTTCCGTTAAGAGCTTCATAAGGAAGCCACAATTTATCCTCCTCATGAGGGAAGGAGTCGTCATCTTCTGATATCAACACTGGAAGTACTTTGGTTTTGATATTTTGTAACATTTTTACTCTGTTTGGCAAATTATTCCATGATCCTGTAATCAAAATAATGCAATATTATTCTCTCTCCCACCATATAAATATACTTTAATGCTAAAATGTGTAAAACCTGACAATTAGTCTGGAAAACTAACATTTTATTTAATTTAGGGAATTAATTTAATTATAGTGGTAGTGTTAGGTGTAATTGTAACTTAGGTTAGGTTTTATTTTACAGGTACTTTTGTCTTTATTTTAGCTAGGTAGTTATTAAATTGTTAATAACTATTTAATAACTATTCTACCTAGTTAAAATAAATACAAAGTTGCCTGTAAAATAAAAATAAACCCTAAGCTAGCTTCAATGTAACTATTAGTTATATTGTAGCTAGCTTAGGGTTTATTTTATAGGTAAGTATTTAGTTTTAAATAGGAATAATTTAGTTAATGATAGTTATTTTTATTCAGATTTATTTAAATTATATTTAAGTTAGGGGGTGTTAGGGTTAGACTTAGGTTTAGGGGTTAATAACTTTAATATAGTGGCGGCAACGTTGGGGGCGGCAGATTAGGGGTTAAGAAGTGTAGGTAGGTTGCGGCAACATTGGGGGTGGCAGATTAGGGGTTAATAAATATAATGTAGGTGTCGGCGATGTTGGGGGCAGCAGATTAGGGGTTCATAAAAGTATAATGTAGGTGGCGGTGGTGTCTGGAGCGGCAGATTAGGGGTTAATAATATAATGTAGGTGTCGGCGATGTCGGGGGTGTCAGATTAGGGGTTAATAAGTGTAAGATTAGGGGTGTTTAGACTCGGGGGTTCATGTTAGGGTGTTAGGTGTAAACATAAATGTATTTTCCCCATAGGAATCAATGGGGCTGCATTAGGAGCTAAATGCTGCTTTTTTGCAGGTGTTAGGTGTTTTTTTCAGCCGGCTCTCCCCCATTGATTCCTATGGGGAAATCGTGCACGAGCACGTTCAGCCAGCTCACCGCTAACGTAAGTAGCGCTGGTATTGAGGTGAGATGTGGAGCAAAATTTTGCTCTACGATAACTTTTTGCGGTTAACGCCGGGTTTGGAAAAACCCATAATACCAGCGCTGTCTGTAAGTGAGCGGTGAGCATAAACTGCTCGTTGGCACCGCACAGCTTCTAACGCCAAACTCGTAATCTAGCCGATTGTGTTTACCACATCTATTGGAAGTTTATTACATGAATCCACCACTCTTTATACTGATCCCTCACATTTCTCCTGAATCTGCTATCCTCTAACTTTAGATTGCGATCCCTTGTTTTGGCACTGCTTTTTTAGGGAAAATGCTTTCAGCTTCCACTTTATTAAGTCACTTCATATATTTGAAAGTTTCTATCATGTAACCTCTTTCCATTCTCTCCTCTAAACTATTCATGTTAGATAATATAGTCTCATTGTAAGTTTTATATTTAAGACCATGTACTATTTTAGTTGCCCTCCTTTGGACAGTTTCTAGTTTACTTATATCCTTCTAATGGTTTTCAGAACTGTACACAATATTTCAAATGAGGCCTAACTAGTGATCTGCAAAGTGTCATAAGAACCTTGCTATATCTGCTGCTACAACCTCTACCAATGCAACCAAGTTTTCAAATGGCCTTAGAGGATGCACTGCTGCACTGTGTACTAGATTTTAAATAGTCTGAATTAGTAATTCCCAAATCCCATTGTACCATTAAAGGGACATTAAACACTAAATACATGCTAGATAGAATGATGCATTCAAAGAAAAGATAAGTCCATGAGTAACATGTAGATGCATTTTTTAAAGTTTCATTAGTTGTTTAAAAAGTGACAAAATAAGTGTAAAGTTTTAGTGTCTATAAAACACTGGGAGCTGCCATGTTGTAACTTGTGTTACCTTCTCTGCTGTGGCCAATTAGGGACCATTATAAATAGGTCACTAGAGTGTGCAGCCAATGGTTGTGCTGGATTTAACAGTGTTCTGCACTTCTAATTTCTAACAGGAACTGAAAAGCTCACAATTTCAGAATGGAATTACAGGCAAAGAGGACAAAATAAATAATAAAAGTATATTGCAGAGTTGTTTTATATATACAATTTATCATTTTATATTACCATTTCAAAGTGTTTAATGTCCCTTTAAGGCTGATATTGGCCCTTGCTTTTTTTATCCTAAATGCAAAATTTTGCTCTTGGTAATATTCAATTTTAAATTTTAGATCCCATTTATTTGCCCAGTCCCCAAGTTTTTTTTTATATCTTTGCTCAATGAATCCACCCCTCCTTGAACATCAGCTTTGTTACAATTTGTTTGGATCATCAGCAAACACATCTTCCCCTGGAGCCCACTACCAATATCACTGACAAACATATTAAACAAAACAGGACAAAGAACTGACCCTGGGGAACACCACTAGTATTTGGCCCCTAATCATCAAACGTGGTTATAGAATAGAGGAAACCAAAATATATATGAAACTTATACTATGTTAGAAATGCACAAACTTAATTTACAATAAAGCTTGATACAAAGCTATGCTATCAAGAACCTACCTGAACAAAGCACAAACGAAATCTCCAACAGGAAGCCAAACATAACGTTATAAAAGTCCATAACTCTGATTAATAGTTACTCTAATATGCCACAGTCTGCAGCCTACACCTCTTCTCAGAACGCTGTAAGAATATGAAGTAGTGCGTTCATACTACACAATCAAATGTTCTTCCTTGTAATTATTATCTTGGGAGTGTTCTTTCTTGTTACTTATGAGAAATTACTCCATGTTTCAAGCAGATGTTTATAGGAATCTATTTCTCCAGTTTGTGAAAACAGATGATGGCAAGCAGTCAGTATGAGATCCTTTAATAGTTAAAGGGTATTGTGAATGCTGACAATAATTACTATTATATTACTATTAACACTATTGATTTATAATGTGCTGATATATTCTGCAGCACTACAAAGTGCAATTTAATGACAAACAGACCACAAAGCATACACAAAGAAATAAAATGATCTGAGGACTCTGCTCCCATTAGAATTTACAAACTAACGTCTAGATTATGAGTTTTGCATTATGGTGAGAAAGCAGCGTTATGGCTCTTTTTCACTACCGCTGGTATTGCGAGTTTTGCAGGTATATCTGTACCGCACACTTTTTTGACAGTAACGCAACGTAACTACCGCAGCTTTCAAAAAGTTATTTTTCAATGGGACTTCCACAGTGCCGGTATTACGAGTTTGCTTGTCCGCCCAAAAGGTGAGCGGTACAGCCTATACCGTCAAGATCCGTACCGTAAACTGAAAGTCAGTAGTTATGGCTTTTATGTTACAGAGCTGTAGCATAAAACTGATAACTAAAGTGCTAAAAAGTACACTAAAACCAATAAACTACCTATTAACCCCTAAACCGAGGCCCTCCCGCATCGCAAACACTAAAATAAAATTATTAACCCCTAATCTGCCGCTCTGGGCATCGCCGCCACTATAATAAACATATTAACCCCTAAACCGCCGCACTCCTGCATCGCAAACACTAGTTAAATATTATTAACCCCTAATCTGCTGTCCCTAACATCGCCGCAACCTACATTACTGTTATTAACCCCCTGATCTGCTGCCCCCAAAATCACTGCCACTATACTAAAGTTATTAACCTCTAAACCTAACCCTAAGTCTAACCCTAACCCTCACTAACTTTAACACAATTTAAATTATTCCAAATAAAAATTACAATTGCTACCTAAATAATTCCTATTTAAAACTAAATACTTACCTGTAAAATAAAACCTAAGCTAGCTACAATATAACTAATAGTTACACTGTATCTATCTTAGGTTTTATCTTTATTTCACAGGTACGTTTGTATTTATTTTAACTAGGTAGACTAGTTAGTAAATAGTTATTAACTATTTACTAGCTACCTAGCTAAAATAAATACAAATGTACCTGTAAAATAAAACCTAACCTGTCTTACACTAACACCTAACCTTACACTACAATTAAATAAATTACATTAATTAAATACAATTAACTAAATTAAAAAACAAACAAACACTAAATTACACAAAATAAAAAAGAAATGATCAAATATTTAAACTAATTACACCTAATCTAATAGCCCTATCAAAATAAAAAAGCCCCCCCCCCCAAAATAAAAAAACCCACTAGCCTAAACTAAACTGCCAATAGCCCTTAAAATGGCCTTTTGCGGGGCATTGCCCCAAAGAAATCAGCTCTTTTACCTGTAAAAAAAAATACAAACAACCCCCCAAGAGTAAAACCCACCACCCACACAACCAAACCCCCCAAATAAAATCCTATCTAAAAAACCTAAGCTCCCCATTGCTCTGAAAAGGGCATTTGGATGGGCATTGCCCTTAAATTACTAGTGGGAATTCAACTCCTGGCCACCAGGTGGAAGCAAAGAACACCCCAGCAAAGCTTCAAGTATCCTCCATTACTAGGCTGACCATACGTCCCATTTTGAAAGGGACAGTAACGTTATTTTATGTTTCTTCCCCCGTCCCGTCGTTTCTTTAATAATGTACATTTTGTTTGGTTTTTTTTTATTTATCTGATTGCGGCCAGCATCAGTCTCATTTTTTAGCACACACCGCACACACCACTACTAAAAAATGTTAAAGTCCCCGCTGGCGGGGAGGGCAATTTGTTTTTCACTGCAGGGTTGTGGTTGGGTGACCGTGCCCACATGATCCACACCACGTTTATGCCGCTTGCGCTCAAAATTAGGGACATAATCGAAAGTGATAGGTTAGTCGAGTGAGTTGAGGGGAGAGACTTCAAGACGAGGTCACGAGAGGGAAGATAGCTAGAACTACTAGCTAGCCGCCAAGCAATGTCTTATAGGAGTATGGAGTCTGACTAGATCTGTCATCGATCTAAAGATCATGTGCCTCTGCCATCATCAATTCTGATCATCAGAGAAATAATTCAATATATCAACTTCTGCAAGAGATGTGCACGGTAAGAGTCTGACCTGTGTGCCTATCAATTTAACACTATAAAATGATCCTGCTGCAGTGCAACAGGATGCTAATTATGTTGTACAGTTATCATTATCAATCAAGTAACTGTTTCCACATTTTTCTCAGTTCTTCCTCCATGTAACATTTTTGGGCAACTCAGCTAAAATCTACAACTACTTATACTAATCAATCCAGATCTTCCAAACTCCTGTTCAGAGAGTACACTTTTACCCTACCTTTACCAAAAATCAGTTAAAGGAACATTACACACTAAATAAATGCTATATAGAATGATGCATTCAAAGAAAAGATTAGTCTGAGAATAACGTAGATGTATTTTTTAAAGTTTAATTAGCTGTTTAAATAGACAAAATAAGTGTAAAGTTTTAGGTCTATAAAACAATGGGAGCTGCCATGTTGTAACTTAGGTTACCTTCTCTGCTGTGGCCAATTAGAAACAGTTATAAAGAGTTTACTAGAGTGTGCAGCCAATGGCGGTGTGGAATATAACAGTGTTCTACACTTCCATTTCTAACAGGAACTGACAAGCTCACAATTTCAGAATGGAATTACAGGGAAAAGGGTCAAAATAAATAATGAAAGTATATTGTAGAGGTTTTTTTATATATACAATTTATTATTTTATATTATCATCCTAAAGTGTTTAATGTCCCTTTAATAATTTTGTGGAATTGCCTTGACAACATAGAGGATACTTTGGAAACATTGAGTTAGTTAAAGGGCATGTGATTAAAAAATATACACATTCACAATTTAGATCATGGGACATTGTGAAAACACTGGGGATTGGTATTTAGAAGTTATGGTGAAAACTCACTTTTTTAAAGCATGTTTGTGTTTGGCAAATGTAAAATTGTATGATAAATTTGAATACTTTATGATAGTGGAGATAGTGATACCAATAACAGAAGAATAATTGTTGGCTCAATAGTTTATATTCATGTCATAAAAGTTAATTTTTTTTAAATATCGTACTTTTTTTCCTATGAATAAAGAATATTAACCCTGTCCCGTTTTTGACATCTCAATGTCCCGTTTTTGTCTCAATGAAATATGGTCAGCCTTTCCATTACCCAGAATCCCCAGTCATTCTTTGCCTGCGTAATATTGTAGGTGATGTGCGAAGAAGGTGTCTGAAGAAATCAAGTTATTAATCCATTAATGGGTAATTTCACAAAAAGAACAGCACCATCCAAAGATGAATAAAAGTGTATCTTTATTGGGACATCTCCAAACACAGCACAGAACACGACGTTTCGGTCAGATGACCTTAATCATGTGATTCTGATTCACATGATTAAGGTCATCTGACCGAAACGTCGTGTTCTGTGCTGTGTTTGGAGATGTCCCAATAAAGATACACTTTTATTCATCTTTGGATGGTGCTGTTCTTTTTGTGAAATTGGACATTGTTGGAGGTCATTGGCAGGACCTGGGTACGTGCACCTCCCTGCAGATTGATGCTGTTTTCATTCTTCCATTAATGGGTACCTTTCCCTGCAAGCAAGGATTGGGATATGCGTTGTCCTTGTAATTCTCTTTAGTAAGAGTAATGGTGGCTTTTAGCAGTTGGAAGATGACGAGGTGGTCTTTGCTTACATTCCAACATTTTTGCATCCCCTATATAGAAAACCAGGGTTGGTTACTCTGTTTTTTTTCTTGTTTTTTTAAAATTAGTTTTTATTGGCAGAGAAAAAGCAATCACATGACAATCCAAGGGTACAGTGTCAAAACATTTCAACAAAGATCGGTGCGCAGACCGTCAATTTGTATATATTATAAACAGAGAGTACATTGAACAATATGTAGAGGATAATGGTATTACATTGCGTATTGGGAAGGAATTACATTTATCGAGTACTCTGACAGGCATGTAACCAGAATGCAATAAACGTTACTTAGTCATAAGTGATCGCCTCCATCTCTTTTTTGTTCCTTTATTATAATAACTTATATCAATTATATCAACATTTATTAAACCTCAACACTTAACCAAAAACATCCTAACCAGGGGGAACAAACAAACAAACAAACAAAAAACAAATAAAAAAAAATGTGAGAGATTTGGCTCTACCTCCTCAACTTGGAGGACCACACAATTTAGAGATTAAGATATATTAGAACAGCATTTCTTCTGAGAAATCCGCTCTAGGTTGATTCGTAACTGACTCACTGAGAACCTGCCATTCCTCCCCTCAGAGTTGGTAAAAGCATTATCTCAAGTTGTGCAAAGGGCCTAAGGATTCGTTGCTGCAAGGCTGGTTGTAGTGTTTTTATAAAAGGCTGCAATTTTTTTTAGGAAAGGTTGAAGCCTGTGTTTTGTGCTTAGTTTGACATCAAGCTGTTCTACAAAAAGTTGTTTTATTAAACAAATCTTAAATTGGGCTATCGTTAGTGGTTGTTTAGAGATCCACTTATCAAGAATACAGTGTCTCGCTAACAATGTGCACAAGGTGAGTAGCCTATGGTGTTTTTTATGCGTGTCTTCCCATCTAAAAAGGTATATTTTACTCAAATCTATCTCGGTTTCTATGTTGAATGTAGCCTTTAACCAATATTGGTATTGTCCCCAAAACCATCTGACTAACGGGCATGAGAAGAAGTAGTGTTGGAATGAGGGGGACTCGCTGCAGCATTTAACACAAATGTCGGGGTGTTGTGGTTTCCATTTTGATAACCTATGGGGAGTAATATAATCTTTATGTAGCATTCTGAGCTGCGCCTCTCTAAGGGGCACTGCTAACGTCGCTGATTTGATGGCCTCCAAACTAATTGTCAAGTCTTGTAATGTCAGTGGAGGTGAGAGATTGTTATGTAGTTTCGTTAAAATATGTGTTTGTATTGTGATTTCTTTTCGTTTCAATAATTGCTCATATAAGTCTGACAGTGAGAAACGCCCTATTTGAAACAATGTCTGGGAGATGGCAAAAGGGGATTTGTTCCAGAACTCTGGATTGGATTGCAGGAGGCTCGACACATAATGTCTCACCTGAAGATAAGCAAAAAAATGTTTGTTAGAAATATGAAACCTAGTTTTGAGTTCTTGAAAGGATTTGACAGTTTGTTGTAATGGGTCCAACACATCACCCACTGCCCTAAGTCCAAGAGTTTTCCAAGCGCGGAACGTCTCACACACACATTTACTGCTGGGAAATCTGGGTTTCCTACTAGGGGTATGAATTTAGGAGTATATATTTATTAATCAGTCGCCAAGCTTGTAGAGGGTCTCTATATAGGATACTATTGGCAATTGATGATGGGATATCCTTCAGTGTGGCATAGGGAAGGTATGCTAATGCCATAGGTGCCAGTGTTGCTTCCTCAAGTTGCACATCGCAAAAATGGGAGGTGCCCAGTTGCCAGTCAGTTATCAGCCTAGCCAAGGTCACCCAGTTATAAAGCTTTAAATTTGGGAGGCCCAATCCTCCACTAAGGAAGGAAAGTTGCAATTTCTCTGCAGCTATACAGGGTTTTTTTCTCCGCCAAATAAAAGAGGATATGGCTCGGGTCAGAAGTGTCAGATCATCCTTAGTCATGAGAAAGGGCAACATAAGTAATGGGTAGATTATCTTTGGCAGTATGGTCATTTTAACTAAGTTAACTCGGCCCGACAATCCCAGGGGAAGGTTGATCCAGCTATGGAGCTGAGAGGCAAGACTGTTTCACTTTTCAGAGATATTCAAATTATACATTTTATGGGGGTCTCTATGTACCTTAATGCCAAGATACGTGCTTCTATAAATGGGAATGTATGTCCAGAACTAAAGTGTTTGTTTAGCCACAAGATCTCTGATTTCGATGCGTTGATCTTGTAGCCCGAGAAGTCGCCAAATTCTGAGATTGTATTTAGTATGTGTGGTATGTGCCATGAAGGCGTGTCAACAAATAGCAGCATGTCGTCTACATATAAGGCCATGTGTATGGAGTGACCTCCTATTGTGATGTCCGGGAAAATCTGTCTCAGTTTTATCGCCAATGGTTCTAATGCCAGGTTAAACAGATGGGGTGACAGGGGGCAACCCTGTCTAATACCCCTCTGTAGCTGAAAATCCGGTGAAAACAGGCCATTAGTCAATATACGTGCCTCAGGTGAACTATACATTTTGCATATCAGATCTATAAAGGGGCCCTTAAAATTAAATTGTTGCATAGTATTAATCAGGTGAGACAATTCCACAAGGTCAAAGGCCTTCTCTGCGTCAAGACACAGCAGAAAGGCCTCTTTAGCGTCAGTCTCCCCCCCCCCACCCAAAGACCAGTAATGATTGACAACTTTAAGTACTTTGCGAAGGTTGACTACAGAAGTGCGTTTGGAAACAAATCCCATCTGATCTGGGTGAATTAACAAAGGAAGAACAGTTTTTAGCCTGTTAGCCATAATTTTCATGAAGAGCATGTAGTAAGTGTTTAGAAGGGATATGGGCCTGAATGAATCTGGGAGGGAGTGGTCCTTACCCAGTTTGGGAATAAGGGTGATGTGGGCAGAGGTGAAACCCTTCGAGCGGGCTGTCTCCTCCTTAAAGTAGGTATTAAATAGTTTAGTCAGTGTGCTTGTAATCTGTGGTTGGAGGATTCTATAAAATTCAGTAGGAAGTCCGTCTGGGTCTGGCACTTACCCTAACGGAATAGATTTTAGAGTAAATACTATTTCTTCATCGGATATGGGTGAGTTTAAGTCGTCTAACTGTTCCTGAGTCAATTGGGGCAAATTAAGAGTTTGCCAGAAGCGAGCCTGGGAGTCAGGGTCAGATGGGACTTGACGGGTATATAGTTGTGCATAGTATTGTGCAAAGCATTGTGCAATATCTTTTGGGGATGTGTGTGTGCGTCCTTGAAATTTCAGCGCTGCTACATTGGATTTTGCTGTCCTGGGTTTACCCAGCCTGTTTCCGAACCTAAAGTATTTACCTGCTGTTCTCAGCAGACCCAAGGCAGCCTGGGGCTTCATAAATGCATCAAGTTCCGCCTTTACGGCCCCATACGCCTCATATGTATCGGATGACCTAGTCATACGGTATTTCTTGCAAGCCTGACTCAACTGTTTTTTAAGCTCCATGTACCTGTGTTGAACTTTAAATTTGATTTTAGAAACATACGATATTATGGAACCTGTTAGTACCGTTTTTGCCGCCTCCCAGAAAAGCTGGGCATTTTCTAAATGTGCAAAGTTGTCTGTGTAATAGTCTGTCCAGCTCTGAGTTAAGAATTTTACGAAAGCTTCTAATGAGGCCAAATGTGTTGGGAATCTGAGAATGTTTCTGTTTGGACACGGGCCAGACGAGTTCAAAGTCAACTAGACAGGCGCGTGGTCCGACAGCAGTATGTCATGAATTTTACAGCTATGGACTTGCATGACAAGGGAATTCAAAATCATGAAAAGATCTATCCTAGATAGGGTATGTTTGGCCTTGGCCAGGCACGTGTAGTCTCTACCCTCTGGGTGTTGCAACCTCCATATATCACAGGTGTCAAGGTGCGAGTCAAACATGTTACAAATCTTGGACTCATATCTGGCTTTATAGTTTTTTTTTGGGTCCCTGACCGAGTGGGTATCTAGCCATACTCTGTCCAGTTCTTGTGAGGGGGAAATGTTAAAATCCCCGCCTATGATCAGTTTTGATCCTATATGGGGAGTCAATTTTTGTATCAGATATTTCCAAAAAAACATTGATCTATGGTTGGGGGCATAGACATTGCAAAACACATAATCGACAGAGTTGACATTTGCCTGCACTATCAGGAATCTTCCCTCTGTGTCTGAGTAGGTGTGGTTGATAAGTACCGACAATCTTTTACCAAACAGGATGGCTAGACCTCGACTCGCGCTGGTGTGTGAGAGATAGGATACATGACCCACCCAGTCCCTCTGTAACTTAGAGTGTTCCATATCATTTAGATGAGTTTCTTGCATTAGGGCAATGTCAGCTCCCAGCCACCTGAGGTGAGTGAGAACTGCTTTTCTTTTGATGGGGGAGTTAATTCCCCCCACGTTCCATGTTATTATTTTAAGTGACATGTTAGACTAGGGTCCTGAGGAGGTATGATCGGAGGTAGAGCCAAATTTTTTTTATTAAATTGGTTATTAAAGTACTAAGCTGTGAAACCTCACAAGGTGGGGCAGGATGCAACAGAGATTGGGCAAAATAAGCTGGGTCATACCATATATGGGATCTAGTGTGGCACTTAACACCTCTTCCTGAATTTGGGGGAGCGCCATGTACGTGCACCAGGTGTTCTCTAAGCGCTGGTACCATAATGACCTTAAGTATGTATGAATATGAGGTGCCCTCATCCATGAGGCAGGGATACAGCTTATTAAGTATCGATGGGGTGTTATGTTCAGGAGTATGAGTGTGAGCTACCCTATCTATCTGTCTCTGGGGCATTGTGTGAGTTGAAGAAAGTGTGCTGGGGGTATAAACACATATAACCAAGGCATTGGTCTCAAGGACCAAAATTATCAACAACAAAAAACAAAAACAGAACAATAACAATAAAACTAGAAACAGTACATTAGGGAGACACAGATCAAACATTTGAAAGAAACTTCGTGGGGTGATGAGTATACTCCTGTTGGGAACATCGTCCCAGCCGTACCTGAAAAAGAAGGTATACAAACTCCCCTGTTCCCCCCACCCCACAATATTGCAATAGAACCAGGAAACAACAATGAAAATACCTATACAAACAGTCAACAATATCTTTACACAGGCTATCGCTAAATGGGGGAGAAGAGCAAATAAATGTAAACAAACCAGAGTCCAAAGACTCACATTAGTTACCCATTTTATTAGGACTTCGCTCCATCTGAATTGTGTGTTTTCCTTCAGATGCCAGCCCTCGGCCACCATCCAGGCCAAAGCAAAAGGAAGCATCATCTCCATTTATTAAGTCTCAGTCAAGACAGAAAATCCAAGATTCCTAAAGCTAAAGATGAGATAAGAGATAAGATATTGATTTTCAGTCGGCAGGTAGCTGCGCAGGGCCTGAGGGGGATGAAAGAACTTTGTGCCATACAGTGTTTGTAGGCGCAGTTTGGCAGTATAGAGTAAAGCTACCTGATGACCTTGCTCGTGCAGTTGGGAGCACAGGGGGACGAACTCCTTTGTTTTGTGACCTCCATGGAGAAGTCCTGAAACAGCAGAAGTTTTGAGCTTTCGTATAGAATTTCTTTGTGCGATCTGTATGCTCGTAGGATCTTCAATTTCTCCTGAAAATTTAAGCATTTAAATATGACCTGTCTGGGTCTTTGATTTGCATGTTTAAGAGTTCTTTCCGGCCCCACCCTGTGGGCTCTTTCCACATCTATAGGAAGGATGTCCGTGGGGATTCCCAACAGCTTGGGGAATGTGAGAGCGGTAAATTCCAAGAGGTCTTTCCCATTCAACGATTCAGGGACCCCCACTATGCGCAAATTGTTGCGCCTGCTCCTGTTTTCTAGGTCATTGACACGCTCTCGAAGGAGGTGATTTTCCTTAACTAGTTGCTTAAGTGTTGTTTCTGAGCTAGCTTGCCTGTCCTCAACATCTGAGATACGGGATTTAACTTTGCTTATTTGCGAAGAAAACTGTCGGACCTCGCTTGTTTGGTAGGTTTAGACTGTCTACGGTAAATACAGAAGGTGTGAGACTGCGCCAAAATAAAACTACTACACAAACTCCAAAAACAGATAGAAGTCTCTCAGATTCTATAGAAACTAGCAAATATTTAAAATGCTTGATAATGGAGCGCTCAAGGAGAGCTAAAGTACAGCCGTGTTGGACAGATTATAATACCAGATATGAGTAGACTATAGCAAGCGCAGAAGATTAACCACAAATGCCTAATCTATAAGTCCTAAATAAATACTAGGCAGTACTGCAAATAAATTACTACAATAAATGCAATCAATGAAGTGCGGATAAAAAATGCGAATAAAAAATGGGTATATTTATATAGAGCAATTCATAAGTATGTTTATAAAAAATGTTACATAGATATACTGAAATTCATAAAAATACATTTAATACAATTAATACAATAAGTAAAAGGTCGACCTTAATATCTCAAATAACAATGCATCAATAAATACAATAAAATACAGAAATAAAAATATACAAAAAACAAAGTGCAAAATACAATGGTTTGATACTGTATGTCCAATCGAACAAATGTGATAGTCTATAAGAGAGTCTTTTAGTCCTTTGTGCTTGCAAACTTGAGTATCCGTGTAGACGACAAGCCTCCTAGTGACAAAGGACAGATTCCTTAAGGCAGTGTGTAGAGCCTTATGTGAAATATATAATCTGTACTCACAGTTAAGAAAGTCGATATCTGCAAAAGTATGATGCCCAGGTGCATATACTTGTGTGTTCAATAGTCCCAAAGGATCACCACACCATAAAATTGATAACAATTCGATGATATAAGTATAAATACGATATGGATAAATATGAATATATAATTAATTACAAGTATTAACTACTCGCAATCCTGGAGCCTTCGATCCTACCAGCGGCAGCTAACTGAATAACCCCTGAGAACTGACAGGATGAATTGCAATCAGGCTGAACAGTCTAGGGTGCCGTGGGCCAAAAATTCAGATTCACCGTCTGGTCACAGGAATAACGGCTCTATGCGAATATGGATATTAGCTCCGTGAATGGAGTGATTATGAGCAACGCGTTTCAATTTTTCAATCTTTGTCAAGCTCGTTACCGGAGTACTCTTTCCCGGGTAAATATATACCTATATCTGCGTTCTGATTGAAGGAATTCATAACCAATCGCAATCGCTGCAGGCGCTAACTGTCAATCTTTCTTTGTTCTAAGCCGCGGCCAAGGTACAAACGGCAAGTTGCCATGCCAACATTAAAACTTACAACTTGCTAGAAAAATGGTATGATATATACAAACCACTACTTTAACTGTCATAATCGCACTTGGAAATCAGATTAGAAATGACATCATGATAAATATATAAAAAACACATAAAAAACGAATCGAGTAAAACTGCCAGAGGATATCACATTTAGTAATTTGAAAAGTTTTAGAAGCTTATTAAAATATTTGTTTAAAATTCTTTCACTAGCTTTAATAAGGTGATAAGTATCCTCAGATATAAATATGATAAATATATTTAAATAAATTTAAATATATATTGGGAATAAGGAAAAAGTGGTGAAAAACATATTTGACATTAAAACTAAAATATAATAAGATTAAATATCAAATCTTATTAAAACTTATAAAAATTGGAGTGATAAAATCATATATAAAAATATTAGTATTGTTTTCTTATTCTAACAATATTATTATAAAAAGCAACCTAAGTCAAACTCAAGATTTAGACCATTTGGAGTTAATGTTCTAAGCTCAAATATCCACTTGGCTTCTAATTTGAGAAGTTCATTTAATACATTACTCCCTCTCCAGTTTGGTTTTATTTTGTCAATCACAGTGTAGCTAAAGTGCTTAGTGTTCCCATTATTGCATCTTTTGAAATGTTTAGGGACAGGGAGATCTTTGTTCCTTTCGAGATTCATGTTTTCAATTGAGTTTAGATGTTCCCTAATTCTATCACGTATAGGCCTAGTGGACTCACCTATATATTGAATCCCACATGAACACTCTAATAAATAAACCACATTTGAGTCAGTGCACCTGTATAAGTTTTTGATTTTATATACCTTCTTTGTAATTGTTGATTTAAATTCTTTTCTTTTAGTTGATTGTTTGCAGGCTTTACAGCTCAAACATGGGAAAAAACCCACAATTTTGTCACCTTTCAAATCTATATCATTTAGAGAACTATCTGTTTTCTTTAAATCAGTAGGCGCTAAGTAATTTTTCAGATTCTTGCATTTCTTATATATTACACTAGGTTGATTTGGCAAACATGGGCCAATCACTTCATCAGACTTTAAAACATGCCAATGTTTTTTGAGGATTCTTTCTAATTTTTTAATATCCTTATTGTATTGTGTAATAAACGGGACTGTTAGTTCACCATCTTCCCGTATAGTGGCAACATTAGTTTTACTCTGTTTTCTACTCAATAAGAGATCCCTATTCATATTAGCGGCCTCGGTTCTTGCATTTTCTATTAATTCTACATTGTATCCCTTATTGATAAATTTATTCACCAAAATTTGTGATTGTTGATTGTAATCTAAATCTTCCATGCAATTTTTCCTAATTCGCATGAATTGGCTTTTTGGAATGTTTTTCTTCCATTTATCCAAATGGCAGCTTTCTGCATGTATATAGCCATTGGCATCTACGGGCTTAAAATCAGTTTTGTTGCCTCTCCATATAATAAATATATCATCTATATAACGTTTATAGGAGACCAGATTTGCCCCCAGATCGGTGGAGTCAAGAAATATTCTCTCCCACAGACCCATAAATAAGTTAGCATAACTAGGGGCAAATCTGGTCCCCATCGCTGTCCCACATAATTGCAAGTAAAATTTTCCATCAAAGTTAAAATAATTGTGAGACAGAATAAATCTAATGCTCTCAATTAAAAAAGATTTTTGTTCTGCTGGAAGTGTGTCATCTTTATTCAAATAAAATGTGATTGCTTCAAGCCCTAATTCGTGTTGGATACACGTGTATAGCGCTGAAACGTCACATGTGGCTAAAAGGCATTCTTCATCCCATTCAATATCCTCCAACATTCTCAGGACATCAGTAGAGTCCTTCAAGTATGAAGGAAGACTTTTTACATGATCTTGCAGAAATATATCTATATATTCTGAGAGATTCGCTGTAATTGATTCAATACCCGAGACTATAGGTCTCCCAGGGGGGTCAGAAATATCCTTATGAATTTTTGGGAGACAATATAGGAGTGGAATTTTCGGACATTTAGGTATGAGGTAACTACTCTCCTTATCATTTAAAATACCTACATTGTTTGCCCTCCTCACTAGAGCATTCAGTTCTGTTAAAAAATCATCAGTAGGATTCTTTTTTAGAATTTAATAAGTTTCTTTATCATTCAGTAGATTATAACACATACCGAGATAGCGGTCCTTATCCATAAGGACTATCCCCCCTCCTTTGTCCGCTGGTTTCACTATTACTGTGTTATTAAGTTCTAAGTCCTTTATTTCTGATAGTTGTGCTTTAGTTAGATTTGCCTTTCTGTGTCCTGTTTTTTTCAACTCCAAATTTTGTATATCTTTAGTAACTAACCTCTCAAAGGTCTCGATTGCCCCTCCTTTTATATGTTTGGGGTAAAAACGTGATTTTTCTTTTAGATTTGAATGTTTAAATGTCTCATCTTCCTGTCCTAGAGTATTAGTTCTCTCATATGGAGTTCTTAAAAACCATTTTTTAACCGTTAGGTTTCTAATAAATTTGTGTGCGTCTATAAACGCACCAAATTTATTCACCCTATTCGATGGGGCGAAAGAAAGGCCTTTATTTAGAACCTCAGTTTGTTTCTCTGTTAATTCAATTTTGCTCAAATTGTATATATTACTCCTATCTTCATTTAGAACCTTTTTGTTTTTGGATTTCTGTAATCCTCTCCCTCTTCTCCCCCGTTTTCTGAAGCCCTTCTTTTTCTTTGGCTTTGATGTATGTGTTGTAGATTTACCTCCTCCCAATTTTGATCTCTCTCTAAAAAATGATTCTGTCTCGTTCCTGAATCACTTGGGCCTTGTGTTAGTTGTTCATTGAGTAAAGAATTTTCATTTAATTCTTCTTGATCAGGGAAAGTTAGAGGTTAGAATCTATTTTTATTTTTTAAAATGACATTTCTTGGGGAGCCGAAATCATTACTTCTAAATGCATGTCGATTACGTGTGTGCCACTGGTTTGGAGTATTTCTCCAATTGTTATTATAATTTCTATTTTTATTGTTATTATATGTGCTTTCCCTATATTGATCCCTTGGGTTGGAATCTAGAGTCTTAGAATGAGCATTTTGCCATTTAACTTTGATGGAAAATTTTTTACTTGCAATTATGTGGGACAGCGATGGGGACCAGATTTGCCCCTAGTTATGCTAACTTATTTATGGGTCTGTGGGAGAGAATATTTCTTGACTCCACCGATCTGGGGGCAAATCTGGTCTCCTATAAACGTTATATAGATGATATATTTATTATATGGAGAGGCAACAAAACTGATTTGGAATGGTTCTTTTCGAGAATGAATAATAATGAAAAAAATCTGAAATTTACATTTGAAATTCATGAAACGAGTATAAACTTTCTAGATTTACAAATAAATATTATAAATAACAAGATTGTAACGAAAACTCATTTTAAGCCCGTAGACGCCAATGGCTATATACATGCAGAAAGCTGCCATTTGGATAAATGGAAGAAGAACATTCCAAAAAGCCAATTCATGCGAATTAGGAAAAATTGCATGGAAGATTTAGATTACAATCAACAATCACAAATTTTGGTGAATAAATTTATCAATAAGGGATACAATGTAGAATTAATAGAAAATGCAAGAACCGAGGCCGCTAATATGAATAGGGATCTCTTATTGAGTAGAAAACAGAGTAAAACTAATGTTGCCACTATACGGGAAGATGGTGAACTAACAGTCCCGTTTATTACACAATACAATGAGGATATTAAAAAATTAGAAAGAATCCTCAAAAAACATTGGCATGTTTTAAAGTCTGATGAAGTGATTGGCCCATGTTTGCCAAATCAACCTAGTGTAATATATAAGAAATGCAAGAATCTGAAAAATTACTTAGCGCCTACTGATTTAAAGAAAACAGATAGTTCTCTAAATGATATAGATTTGAAAGGTGACAAAATTGTGGGTTTTTTCCCATGTTTGAGCTGTAAAGCCTGCAAACACTCAACTAAAAGAAAAGAATTTAAATCAACAATTACAAAGAAGGTATATAAAATCAAAAACTTATACAGGTGCACTGACTCAAATGTGGTTTATTTATTAGAGTGTTCATGTGGGATTCAATATATAGGTGAGTCCACTAGGCCTATACGTGATAGAATTAGGGAACATCTAAACTCAATTGAAAACATGAATCTCGAAAGGAACAAAGATCTCCCTGTCCCTAAACATTTCAAAAGATGCAATAATGGGAACACTAAGCACTTTAGCTACACTGTGATTGACAAAATAAAACCAAACTGGAGAGGGAGTAATGTATTAAATGAACTTCTCAAATTAGAAGCCAAGTGGATATTTGAGCTTAGAACATTAACTCCAAATGGTCTAAATCTTGAGTTTGACTTAGGTTGCTTTTTATAATAATATTGTTAGAATAAGAAAATAATACTAATATTTTTATATATGATTTTATCACTCCAATTTTTATAAGTTTTAATAAGATTTGATATTTAATCTTATTATATTTTAGTTTTAATGTCAAATATGTTTTTCACCACTTTTTCCTTATTCCCAATATATATTTAAATATATTTATCATATTTATATCTGAGGATACTTATCACCTTATTAAAGCTAGTGAAAGAATTTTAAACAAATATTTTAATAAGCTTCTAAAACTTTTCAAATTACTAAATGTGATATCCTCTGGCAGTTTTACTCGATTCGTTTTTTATGTGTTTTTTATATATCTATCATGATGTCATTTCTAATCTGATTTCCAAGTGCGATAATGACAGTTAAAGTAGTGGTTTGTATATATCATACCATTTTTCTAGCAAGTTGTAAGTTTTAATGTTGGCATGGCAACTTGCCGTTTGTACCTTGGCCGCGGCTTAGAACAAAGAAAGATTGACAGTTATCGCCTGCAGCGATTGCGATTGGTTATGAATTCCTCCAATCAGAACGCAGATATAGGTATATATTTACCCGGGAAAGAGTACTCCGGTAACGAGCTTGACAAAGATTGAAAAATTGAAACGCGTTGCTCATAATCACTCCATTCACGGAGCTAATATCCATATTCGCGTAGAGCCGTTATTCCTGTGACCAGATGGTGAATCTGAATTTTTGGCCCACGGCACCCTAGACTGTTCAGCCTGATTGCAATTCATCCTGTCAGTTCTCAGGGGTTATTCAGTTAGCTGCCGCTGGTAGGATCGAAGGCTCCAGGATTGCGAGTAGTTAATACTTGTAATTAATTATATATTCATATTTATCCATATCGTATTTATACTTATATCATCGAATTGTTATCAATTTTATGGTGTGGTGATCCTTTGGGACTATTGAACACACAAGTATATGCACCTGGGCATCATACTTTTGCAGATATCGACTTTCTTAACTGTGAGTACAGATTATATATTTCACATAAGGCTCTACACACTGCCTTAAGGAATCTGTCCTTTGTCACTAGGAGGCTTGTCGTCTACACGGATACTCAAGTTTGCAAGCACAAAGGACTAAAAGACTCTCTTATAGACTATCACATTTGTTCGATTGGACACACAGTATCAAACCATTGTATTTTGCACTTTGTTTTTTGTATATTTTTATTTCTGTATTTTATTGTATTTATTGATGCATTGTTATTTGAGATATTAAGGTTGACCTTTTACTTATTGTATTAATTGTATTAAATGTATTTTTATGAATTTCAGTATATCTATGTAACATTTTTTATAAACATACTTATGAATTGCTCTATATAAATATACCCATTTTTTATTCGCATTTTTTATCCGCACTTCATTGATTGCATTTATTGTAGTAATTTATTTGCAGTACTGCCTAGTATTTATTTAGGACTTATAGATTAGGCATTTGTGGTTAATCTTCTGCGCTTGCTATAGTCTACTCATATCTGGTATTATAATCTGTCCAACACGGCTGTACTTTAGCTCTCCTTGAGCGCTCCATTATCAAACATTTTAAATATTTGCTAGTTTCTATAGAATCTGAGAGACTTCTATCTGTTTTTGGAGTTTGTGTAGTAGTTTTATTTTGGCGCAGTCTCACACCTTCTGTATTTACCGTTGACTTTTGTTTGTCTCTCAGTGATTATTTGCAGCCATTATGGATAGAGATAGTGTTCTCTCTGAGTTGAGGATTGATTTTTATAAAGATATTGTGCTAAATATCCAAGAAAGAGTAAGAAATGGAGGGTTGAACAGTGACACCTTAGATCAGATGATGTTAGAATTGGAACATTATCTCAAGCTTGAGATGAGGTACAAGTTAGATTGTGCTTTCTTTGATGTATATATTAAAGAACAGCGGGTACCAAGGGGTCTCAGAATAAAAAAGGAGTGCGCCTTTGATGTAGAAGACTCTGAGTTTAAAAGTAAATGGAGGTTAATTTTGGAGGAGGCATCAATTAAACTTATGAAACTTATAAGGGAATTCAGAGCAAAACTTCTGGAGGATATTAATACCAAAATTAACTCTATAGACTCAAAATTAGGCCCATTTAAAGGAAGTAAAGAATATAAAGATCATGAATCAGAAATAAAAGCACGTCTGAGTACCAACAGAGATGAGCTTATGAACAATAAAGCAAAGAAACTAAAAAGAGATCGAGATGATTACAGCACTTATGAAAATGACCCTAATAATGAATGTTATATTACTCACACATGGAGACATAATAACAATAAAAAAGCATCTCCTAATACTACAATCAATAATCCACCAGTAGAACCTAATATACAAATGAAAGATAAAAAACCAATTAGAGATGAAAATGTTCAACATCAATATAAACAACCTAGTTTCCAAAATAAACCAAAGATAATGTCTTATAATTCTAATAACCTAAGGTTTGGAAATGACAATGGTATTAAACCACTTAGAAGGGAACAAGGCACTTGGCCTCAATCAAGATTGAGACATGCTGAATATAGTCAGCATATACAATATGAACAACCTAGAGTGTACAATGGTGGATATTACCCCAATGATAGAGAACACGTTAGTTTTGAGAATAGAAGTGGCAACTACTGGAGACAAAATAGAGATTATGAGTCTGGATATACCCAGTACCCACCGAATAGAACTAACCAATGGCAAAATGCTCATTCTAAGACTCTAGATTCCAACCCAAGGGATCAATATAGGGAAAGCACATATAATAACAATAAAAATAGAAATTATAATAACAATTGGAGAAATACTCCAAACCAGTGGCACACACGTAATCGACATGCATTTAGAAGTAATGATTTCGGCTCCCCAAGAAATGTCATTTTAAAAAATAAAAATAGATTCCAACCTCTAACTTTCCCTGATCAAGAAGAATTAAATGAAAATTCTTTACTCAATGAACAACTAACACAAGGCCCAAGTGATTCAGGAACGAGACAGAATCATTTTTTAGAGAGAGATCAAAATTGGGAGGAGGTAAATCTACAACACATACATCAAAGCCAAAGAAAAAGAAGGGCTTCAGAAAACGGGGGAGAAGAGGGAGAGGATTACAGAAATCCAAAAACAAAAAGGTTCTAAATGAAGATAGGAGTAATATATACAATTTGAGCAAAATTGAATTAACAGAGAAACAAACTGAGGTTCTAAATAAAGGCCTTTCTTTCGCCCCATCGAATAGGGTGAATAAATTTGGTGCGTTTATAGACGCACACAAATTTATTAGAAACCTAACGGTTAAAAAATGGTTTTTAAGAACTCCATATGAGAGAACTAATACTCTAGGACAGGAAGATGAGACATTTAAACATTCAAATCTAAAAGAAAAATCACGTTTTTACCCCAAACATATAAAAGGAGGGGCAATCGAGACCTTTGAGAGGTTAGTTACTAAAGATATACAAAATTTGGAGTTGAAAAAAACAGGACACAGAAAGGCAAATCTAACTAAAGCACAACTATCAGAAATAAAGGACTTAGAACTTAATAACACAGTAATAGTGAAACCAGCGGACAAAGGAGGGGGGATAGTCCTTATGGATAAGGACCGCTATCTCGGTATGTGTTATAATCTACTGAATGATAAAGAAACTTATTAAATTCTAAAAAAGAATCCTACTGATGATTTTTTAACAGAACTGAATGCTCTAGTGAGGAGGGCAAACAATGTAGGTATTTTAAATGATAAGGAGAGTAGTTACCTCATACCTAAATGTCCGAAAATTCCACTCCTATATTGTCTCCCAAAAATTCATAAGGATATTTCTGACCCCCCTGGGAGACCTATAGTCTCGGGTATTGAATCAATTACAGCGAATCTCTCAGAATATATAGATATATTTCTGCAAGATCATGTAAAAAGTCTTCCTTCATACTTGAAGGACTCTACTGATGTCCTGAGAATGTTGGAGGATATTGAATGGGATGAAGAATGCCTTTTAGCCACATGTGACGTTTCAGCGCTATACACGTGTATCCAACACGAATTAGGGCTTGAAGCAATCACATTTTATTTGAATAAAGATGACACACTTCCAGCAGAACAAAAATCTTTTTTAATTGAGAGCATTAGATTTATTCTGTCTCACAATTATTTTAACTTTGATGGAAAATTTTACTTGCAATTATGTGGGACAGCGATGGGGACCAGATTTGCCCCTAGTTATGCTAACTTATTTATGGGTCTGTGGGAGAGAATATTTCTTGACTCCACCGATCTGGGGGCAAATCTGGTCTCATAAACGTTATATAGATGATATATTTATTATATGGAGAGGCAACAAAACTGATTTGGAATGGTTCTTTTCGAGAATGAATAATAATGAAAAAAATCTGAAATTTACGTTTGAAATTCATGAAACGAGTATAAACTTTCTAGATTTACAAATAAATATTATAAATAACAAGATTGTAACAAAAACTCATTTTAAGCCCGTAGACGCCAATGGCTATATACATGCAGAAAGCTGCCATTTGGATAAATGGAAGAAAAACATTCCAAAAAGCCAATTCATGCGAATTAGGAAAAATTGCATGGAAGATTTAGATTACAATCAACAATCACAAATTTTGGTGAATAAATTTATCAATAAGGGATACAATGTAGAATTAATAGAAAATGCAAGAACCGAGGCCGCTAATATGAATAGGGATCTCTTATTGAGTAGAAAACAGAGTAAAACTAATGTTGCCACTATACGGGAAGATGGTGAACTAACAGTCCCGTTTATTACACAATACAATGAGGATATTAAAAAATTAGAAAGAATCCTCAAAAAACATTGGCATGTTTTAAAGTCTGATGAAGTGATTGGCCCATGTTTGCCAAATCAACCTAGTGTAATATATAAGAAATGCAAGAATCTGAAAAATTACTTAGCGCCTACTGATTTAAAGAAAACAGATAGTTCTCTAAATGATATAGATTTGAAAGGTGACAAAATTGTGGGTTTTTTCCCATGTTTGAGCTGTAAAGCCTGCAAACACTCAACTAAAAGAAAAGAATTTAAATCAACAATTACAAAGAAGGTATATAAAATCAAAAACTTATACAGGTGCACTGACTCAAATGTGGTTTATTTATTAGAGTGTTCATGTGGGATTCAATATATAGGTGAGTCCACTAGGCCTATACGTGATAGAATTAGGGAACATCTAAACTCAATTGAAAACATGAATCTCGAAAGGAACAAAGATCTCCCTGTCCCTAAACATTTCAAAAGATGCAATAATGGGAACACTAAGCACTTTAGCTACACTGTGATTGACAAAATAAAACCAAACTGGAGAGGGAGTAATGTATTAAATGAACTTCTCAAATTAGAAGCCAAGTGGATATTTGAGCTTAGAACATTAACTCCAAATGGTCTAAATCTTGAGTTTGACTTAGGTTGCTTTTTATAATAATATTGTTAGAATAAGAAAATAATACTAATATTTTTATATATGATTTTATCACTCCAATTTTTATAAGTTTTAATAAGATTTGATATTTAATCTTATTATATTTTAGTTTTAATGTCAAATATGTTTTTCACCACTTTTTCCTTATTCCCAATATATATTTAAATTTATTTAAATATATTTATCATATTTATATCTGAGGATACTTATCACCTTATTAAAGCTAGTGAAAGAATTTTAAACAAATATTTTAATAAGCTTCTAAAACTTTTCAAATTACTAAATGTGATATCCTCTGGCAGTTTTACTCGATTAGTTTTTTATGTGTTTTTTATATATTTATCATGATGTCATTTCTAATCTGATTTCCAAGTGCGATTATGACAGTTAAAGTAGTGGTTTGTATATATATCATACCATTTTTCTAGCAAGTTGTAAGTTTTAATGTTGGCATGGCAACTTGCCGTTTGTACCTTGGCCGCGGCTTAGAACAAAGAAAGATTGACAGTTAGCGCCTGCAGCGATTGCGATTGGTTATGAATTCCTTCAATCAGAACGCAGATATAGGTATATATTTACCCGGGAAAGAGTACTCCGGTAACGAGCTTGACAAAGATTGAAAAATTGAAACGCGTTGCTCATAATCACTCCATTCACGGAGCTAATATCCATATTCGCATAGAGCCGTTATTCCTGTGACCAGACGGTGAATCTGAATTTTTGGCCCACGGCACCCTAGACTGTTCAGCCTGATTGCAATTCATCCTGTCAGTTCTCAGGGGTTATTCAGTTAGCTGCCGCTGGTAGGATCGAAGGCTCCAGGATTGCGAGTAGTTAATACTTGTAATTAATTATATATTCATATTTATCCATATCGTATTTATACTTATATCATCGAATTGTTATCAATTTTATGGTGTGGTGATCCTTTGGGACTATTGAACACACAAGTATATGCACCTGGGCATCATACTTTTGCAGATATCGACTTTCTTAACTGTGAGTACAGATTATATATTTCACATAAGGCTCTACACACTGCCTTAAGGAATCTGTCCTTTGTCACTAGGAGGCTTGTCGTCTACACGGATACTCAAGTTTGCAAGCACAAAGGACTAAAAGACTCTCTTATAGACTATCACATTTGTTCGATTGGACACACAGTATCAAACCATTGTATTTTGCACTTTGTTTTTTGTATATTTTTATTTCTGTATTTTATTGTATTTATTGATGCATTGTTATTTGAGATATTAAGGTCGACCTTTTACTTATTGTATTAATTGTATTAAATGTATTTTTATGAATTTCAGTATATCTATGTAACATTTTTTATAAACATACTTATGAATTGCTCTATATAAATATACCCATTTTTTATTCGCATTTTTTATCCGCACTTCATTGATTGCATTTATTGTAGTAATTTATTTGCAGTACTGCCTAGTATTTATTTAGGACTTATAGATTAGGCATTTGTGGTTAATCTTCTGCGCTTGCTATAGTCTACTCATATCTGGTATTATAATCTGTCCAACACGGCTGTACTTTAGCTCTCCTTGAGCGCTCCATTATCAAACATTTTAAAGGTTTAGACTGTCTAGCTGGTGGGGAATCTAGCACACCTGAAGTAAACTTTATCCCAAAGTTTAAAGAGTTATAGTTAGTTGTAGTAGGTGGCGCAAAACAAGTTGCTATTCCCAATGTGTCTTACTGTAAATATGTGTGATAATATGTGGGCTCAATATATGTTAATGTTTTGATGAGTCCTAATTTTATATTCTCTTTTGGAAAAAAATGGATGTCGAAACTATTTAAGAAATAAATATGATCCTTTATTTGATTATGGTAAATTTAACCAATAGTAGTGATGCTAAAAGTACAGTTAAACAAAAATTATTACAATTCCTTCAAAGTTTAAAAAATGACACCGGTGTCTCTATGTATAAAAATGTACATAATATATAAAAAATAAATTAAATTAAAATAATAACGTTGAAATCTTATAATTTATACAGTTTTGGGTTTATCACAAGTTGTAATTTCTAACAGAATGTTTGTAGATAAAATTTTATAGTGGATAAAACAATAGTTGCTGTATAGTTCATATAGGATACTTTGTTTCAAGTTCAGCTATGCAACTGAGATCTTATCTTAGGCAACTATATATCAAATGTAGAGGTATGTTGGTGCGATTTTTATCACACTATAATATAAGTATACAAATTAGTACCTTGAAGTGTATCTGTTTGATATCACTTTTGTGAGATAATTGCGGTTAAATAAACGCCGCTATGCCAGTGTTTTGATTAAGTTTCAAGATCAAGCTGGTGGCAGTTCTATATGAGCTGCTGGCGGTTAAATAAATGCCGCTTTGGTTTCCTCTTATTAGGTGGGCTTATCTGTTTGCTGCGAGAAAATTCACTTTTATATAAGTGTTTGGGTAGTTGTCGTGGCCGCTCAGTTACCTTATCCTTTGTCGGTCTCTTAAGGGTTTCTTGGTGGGATCTTTGTTGTGGTTAAGTGCTAACCGTTTGCTGATGTTTTTTAAGTATCTCCGGTTTTTCTATTCTGTGGCTTGTCTGTCGGTCAGTGACCGATCACGATGGTATGGTTGTTGGATAACCTCCTGATGTGGAATTTTTGCGTGCCTTTCCGGTCTGTTGTTCCCAGGTTTCTTAGATGTTGGTCAGTGACCGATCTGGGTGCTGAAATGTGGTTGTTGGGATAAGTTGAAAGTTTGTAGGATAAGTAGAAAAAGGATTTCTAGTTATCAATGTGATCTTTGCGGTTAAATATATGCCGCTCAGTGGGAACTTGAATATTTCAACTGGGTATAGCTGGTATTCACTTTGTCTTCTCAAATCCTGTGCAGGTGTGCTCTGGTATCAACATGTTTCGGCTGGACAGCCTTTTTCAAGACGCTCGCTTGTTAGGGTGTCCACCCCAGCCTGTAAGGAGTCCATCTTTGGAAGGAAAAAAGATTTAAGCTCTTGCAGCAAAGATTTTTGATCTTGAGCTGGAGACTCTAAGCCTTTAGCAGGAGTTAGATTTTCAGCATGCATTTCCACAATGTGTTTCTGTTGCCTTCTATCCGCTGTCTTGGCCCTCTGGCTCATGATATCTTTTGTGGGGGGAGAGAGTCTGTGAAAATATTTGTCAACTTTCATGTAGCTTGGTAAGATGCTACCTTACTGCTTGGATCAATGTGTAGGTGCGACGAGTCCAATGTGTAGTTAATGTGCCATGTGGTATGAGAGTAGATGACAGAGCTTTCTTTTATTCTATGGGTCAAGAGTGATAAATAGAACCCAGGCAGTTCAACCAAGAGACAAGCAAAAGGGTTAAATGTCATGCAGTATGCTAAAGGAGTTTTCCCTACCTCCTGTTCTTTTCCCCCAGTAAACTGCGCCACGTGTTAGGCCGCAATTAGCATCCGGGTGTTTCAGAGGTCTTTCCTAGAAAAGTGTGGAGATATGCCTGCAATCTCTAAGAATAACCTTTGCAGGGACCCAGTCACTGGTATTTGACACTGTTTGTGGGGGAATGTCGTTGTCGTTGTCGGCAAAATGGCGATCACAACCTTCCCTGTTCTCAGTCTTAACAGCGTTCAGTTACCAAACTCCCCACTTAACTCACACTCTCTGGGTATGCAATGGGGCTCCGTATATGTGGTTGGACCTTGCTCACCCTCCTTTACACTCACGATGCGGCGTGTCTATGGCAGCCGTGGGGATTACAGCCAGAGCCAGATGCGTTGCACCCCCGCTTCTGCCACTGCGGCACTGTCGGGTATCCTCAGCTCCACTGCTCCGGAGCTGTCTCACGTCGACTGAGGGTACCGGCGGAATCACCTCTGATGCGCTCTTCTCACGAGCGGTACTTGAACAGCAGCCTTGTGCTGCGGCCTTGCCGTCCTTGCGTCCGGTGGCTAAGGCAGATGGGAAGCCCTGCACAAAAGAGATTTTCGACTAGCGAGAGCTAGGGTTAGCCTTCCCAGTAAGAAAAGAGTTGTGGGGAGCTGGATGGACCAGTCAGTGTGTAAAAAAGAGCAATTGTTAGGATTTTCTGAGCGGAGCTCTCACTGCTTGAGACCATCCCGATGACCCGCCCACCGGAAGTCTCTGTTTTTTTTTCTTTATCTACAAGTCTATGTCAGTGAGGATTCTGTCATACCTGTTTGCTGTACCTGCCCTACAGTGGATCCACAGGTAAGTGCTTTTACCTTCTAGGTGAGAAGGATGCAGCACTTAAATTCCTTGTTTAAAAAAAAAAAAAAAAAAAAAAAAAGGATAGTTTGAGAACAAGGTGGATCCTTATGGGACTGAATATCCCTTTTAAAATTTGGGGATTTATTGGGGGAAAAAAAGGATAGTTTGAGAACAAGGTGGATCCTTATGGGACTGAATATCCCTTTTAAAGTTTGGGGATTTATTGGGCAGCAGTTCAGGGCACTGTTCTGTCATGTAAAAGCTTTATTGATTTTGGCTATGGGGATTTGTTTGCACAGTTACCTTTTATTTTGTTTGGGTAATATCTCTTTAAGAAAGTTGTTGGTCCGCACCTTACTTTTGAATTTGTGATCATGTGACCGCTCAGTTACTTCCTGAGTGCTGAACGGTTTGTTTGTAGCCGGCTGTTTGGAAGCCGGATTTTCAAGGAGTTTCCTGCTTGTCGCATCTCTGATGGTTGCAGCTTTCTAAGATTTGCAGTTTGAACAAAATTGTTTTATCTGCTGGTGTGGATTGGAATCCTGGTTACCGGATGGGTGATTCTCTCCAGCGTGGCTGGGGTGTAGAGGTGCCGGTTCTAGTAATTATTTAATATCTATGCCTAAAGTTTTTTTATTCTAATTTAGAGTATAAGGAAAATAAAGGGCTATTTTATTTTTACTATGGATGCCAATCCCAAGCTTTCTCTGTCATTTGATAAATGTCTTTATTGTGCAGATGCCCAGGTTATTCCTTCTGTGCAATTTTGTTCCCCTTGCCTTAATAAGGTTTTATTATCTAAGGATAAGGATTCCTTATCTGAGCCTTCTTTTTCTCAGGATAATGCTGTTCAGGAGTTGTATCAGCCTTCCTCTAACTTGTCCCAGTCTTTGACAGATTCACATGCAGTGCCCTGTGGTTCCTCTCAGTCAGTTTCTGAGAGTGTTCGTTTGCCTAAAGATTTTTGCTGCACAGTTCACTTCTGCAGTTTCTGCAGCCCTAACTAAGTGCTTGTACCTAGTTCTCGTAAAAGGAAGAGGAAATCTAAGAACATTTCTATGGGTTCTGTTTCTGCCAAGACTGATTTGGTTAGTCTTTCTCAGTTATCTAGCGAGGATCATTCCTCTGCAGCTTCTGAGGGTGAGATTTCTGACTCGGAATCTGCAGTTCCTAGTACAGTAGATTCTGAGCAGGTTAATTTTAGATTTAAACTGGAGCATCACTGTTTAGTTTTGAAGGAGGTGTTAGCTACTTTGGATGACTCTGAAACAATTGCAGAGGCTCCTAAGAAGGCTAATAAATGGACTAGAGTTTTTTTATGTCAAACCTAAATCTGTGGAGGTTTTTCTGTTTCAGATCGCATGTCTGACATTATGAGGTCAATTTATCAAGCTACCTACAATTTATCAAGCTCCTGAAGGCTTGCCAGAAACAGAAGTTATGAAGCAGCAGTCTAAAGACCGCTGCTCTATAACCTGTCTGCCTGCTGTGAGGAGGTGGACAGAAATCAACCCGATCGAATATGATCGGGTTGATTGAAACCCCCTGCTAGCGGCCAATTGGCCACAAATCTGCAGGGTGCGGTATCAGGGACGGACTGAGACCAACCAGGGCTCCCGGGCGAAAATGTGGCAGGGCCCCCCACCTCCCCTTTGCTCCACCTATCTCCTCATCTCCTCCTCCTACCCTATTGCCCCTCCCATTTCCTGTGACCCTCCCACCTGCCTTGCCCCTCCCATCTCATATGCCCCTCCCCCACCATGTTTTTACTTGCCATATAAAGAGACAATTTTTTCCTTAAAGTCATTACACACACACCTGACTCACACAAGCATGGCACACACACACCTGACTCACACAGACACTGCACAAACATATCTGACTCACACAAACACTGCGCACACACATCTGACTCACACAAACACTGCGCACACACATCTGACTCACACAAACACTGCACACACACACACCTGACTCACACAAACACTGCACACACACACACACACCTGACTCACACAAACACTGCACACACACACACCTGACTCACACAAACACTGCACACACACCTGACTCACACAAACACTGCACGCACACACACCTGACTCACACAAACACTGCACACACACACATCTGACTCACACAAACACTGCACACACACACACATCTGACTCACACAAACACTGCACACACACATCTGACTCACAAAAACACTGCGCACACACACACATCTGACTCACACAAACACTGCACACACACATCTGACTCACACAAACACTGCACACACACACACACACACACATCTGACACACACAAACACTGCACACACACACAAACACATATCTGACTCACACAAGCACTGCACCCACACACACATCTGACTCACACAAACACTATGCACACACATCTGACTCACACAAACACTGCACACACACATACATCTGACTCACAAAAACACTGCACACACACACACACATCTGACTCACACAAACACTGCACACACACACACCTGACTCACACAAACACTGCACACACACACATCTGACTCATACAAACACTGCACACACACACACACACATCTGACTCACAAAAACACTGCGCACACACACACATCTGACTCACACAAACACTGCACACACACACATCTGACTCACACAAACACTGCACACACACACACATCTGACTCACACAAACACTGCAAGCACACACACATCTGACTCACACAAACACTGCACATACACATCTGACTCACACAAACACTGCGCACACACACACATCTGTCTCACACACCACAAACTCTGTAACACCCACATACACAAACACTACACACACTTGAATTACACACCAAACACTGCAACACACACACACCACACAAACACTACCCTACATGTACTGAAACAGATATTTGACTACAGAACAAGATCCACACTCTGCATCATCCTAAATTACTTATTTATTTAATTTGTTTGTCCTATTTTATAGGTACTTTTCTTAGAGTAGACAGAGGCAAGCTGAATCAAGTGTGTGATAAACGTTATAACAATCATGCTAAAAGAGATGAAAGATTAAAAGGACTTTTGTGTCTTACTACTACTAGCCAGCTTTAGTCAGCCCTCTATACTCTCTCTGCTCAGTGAATTTAACCCTAAAAGCTCTGCATGTTGTTTTATGTGTGCAGAACTTGTAGGATTAAGTTCACGTAGCAGGGAGAATGTAAATTGAAGCTGCCAGTGTCTCTGCTGCACCCAGTGATTTATTAGTTAGATAGTGGTGTCCGGGGTTGCCCCTGCCATAAAAAGTTTAAATAACACAGAACAAGTTGAGGGAATTTAAAAAAAACAACAACGGCACAGCAGTAAAATGTCCGTGGTTTTTTCACTGACACTGAGTGATTACTTACTGTGTACTGTCTGCAGAGGCGCTAAACAACCCCAGGCTGGATTTCTAAAGTGCAGCAGCACGTTATAAGTTACCTACTTCAATTGGCTTCGTTTTTCCTTCCACTTCATGGGTGACACACTCTCACTCACTCTCTCTGTATGTGCAGATAGAGCGCTCATGCCCCCAGCCAAGCCAGCCCTCCAGTCCTCCACTGTACATTTGAGCACGCCGCACAACTGCCCCACCCCCCAGAAAAGTTCCCGGCCAATTTTTATTTTTTTTTAAAATGTAAAATAATAAAAAAATAAAAAAAAATAATAAAAAAAATCTTTATTGCTGCCTGCAGTGGTGGCGAGCAGGAAGGGCCCTCTAAGATGTGGGGCCCTCGGGCATGGGCCGAATTGCCCGACTTGTCAGTCCGCCCCTGTGCGGTATTGCACCAGGAGTTCACAAGAACTACTGGTGCAATGATAAATGCCGACAACGTATGCAGTCGGCATTTATCGATGTGCAGCGGACATGATATGCTACATCGTATCATGTCCACTCGCACATTAATAAACTGAATAGAGTTTTTTTATGTCAAACCACAATCTGTGGAGGTTTTTCTGTTTCAGATCGCATGTCTGACATTATGGGGTCAATTTATCAAGCTCCGTACAATTTATCAAGCTCCTGAAGGCTTGCCGGAAACAGAAGTTATGAAACAGCAGTCTAAAGACCGCTGCTCCATAACCTGTCTGCCTGCTGTGAGGCGGCAGACAGAAATCAACCCGATCGAATATGATCGGGTTGATTGACACCCCCTGCTAGTGGCCAATTGGCCCGCGAATCTGCAGGGGGCGGTATTGCACCAGGAGTTCACAAGAACTATTGGTGCAATGATAAATGCCGACAGCGTATGCTGTCATCAATTATCGATGTGCAGCGGACATGATACTCTACATCGTATCAAGTCTGCTCGCACATTAATAAATTGACCCCTATATCTCAGGAATGGGAGAAGTCGGGTGTTTCTTTTTACTACTATTCCTCTTGAGGATAGTTCCTATGGATAGAAACTGGAGGTTTTCTTCATCAGGGTTTGCATTGGCTACCAGTCGCTAGTATTGCAACAGTTGCTGGTGCAGCCTTTTATTGGTGTGACTCATTGTCTGTTCTAATTTCAGGGGAGACTACTATAGAGGAGATCCAAGATAGGATCAAGGCTCTAAAGTTGGCTAAATACTTTTATCTGTGATGCCACTATGCAGGTTGTCAGGCTGGGAGCCAAGATTTCTAGTTTTGTGATACTAGCCCGCAGAGCCCTTTGGTTAAAATCTTGGTCTGTGGATGTGACTTCCAAATCCAAGCTTCTGTCTCTACCTTTTAAGGGTAAGACTTTATTTGGTCCTGGTCTGGCAGAGATTATTTCCACGGTTACTGGTGGAAAAGGAGTCTTTTTACCATAGGGTAAGAAGAATAGACCCAAGGGTCGTCATATTTCTATTTTTTGTTCCTTTCATAACTTTAAGGGACAGAAATATTCCTCTTCTAAATCTGAGCAGGTCAAGATTTATTGGAGAGCTATCCAGCCCTGGAATAAGGGTAAGCAGTCCAGAAAGCCTTCCGCTAATGCTAAGTCAGCATGAAGGGGCTGCCCTCGATCCAGTTCTGGATCATGTAAGGGGAAGGCTTTCCTTCTTTCAGCAGGCTTGGATTTGCGACGTTCCAGATCCTTGGGCAGTGAATGTAGTCTCCCAGGGATACAGGATAGGATTCAAATCTTGTCCCCCCAGGGACAGATTTCTATTATCAAGATTATCTGTAAACCAGGTAAAAGGAGAGGCCTTTTTAAACTGTGTAAGGGATCTGTCTTCTCTGGGAGTTATTATCCCAGTTCCTCTAGCAGAACAGGGTCAGGGATTTTTATTCATATCTTTTTGTGGTTCCCAAAAAGGGAGGGAACTTTTCGACCCTTTCTAGACCTCAAGTTTCTCAACAATTTTTTCAAGGTTCCGTCCTTCAAAATGGAGACTATTTGTTCTATTCTCCCTCTGGTTCAGGAGGGTCAATTTATGACCACCATAGACCTAAAGGATGCATATCTTCATGTGCCTATCCACAGTAAACATTTCAAGTTTCTGATGTTTGCTTTTTTGAATCAACATTTCCAATTTATAGCCCTTCCTTTTGACCTTGCCTTTGCCCCTCAAATCTTTTACGAAGGTTCTAGGGGCTCTTCTGACTGTGGCCAGGTCTCTAGGGATTGCACTGGCTCCTTACCTGGACAATATCTTGGTTTAGGCGCCATCTTTTCAGTTAGCAAGATCCCATACAGATTCTCTGTAAGTTATTCTTGAGTCTCACAGGTGGAAGGTGAATCTAGGGAAAAGTTTCTTGGTGCCAAGTACCGGGGGATGTTTTCTGGGGACAATCATAGACTCTTTATCTATGAAGATTTTTTTGACGGAGGTCAGAAAATTCAAGATTCTGGAGGTCTGTCATTCTCTTCAGTCCTCTGTTTGTCCATCAGTGGCAGTATGCAGGGAAGTAATTGGTCTCAGGGTGGAATCCATGGACATGTTTCCGTTTGCTCGCTTTCATCTGAGACCTCTACAGTTATGTATGCACAGTCAATAGAACGGAGACCACTTGGATCTCTCTCAGAGGATAGTTTTAGACTCTCAGACAAGGATTTCTCTGTCTTGGTGGATCTCCCAGGACAACTTGTCTCAGGGCACTTGTTTCCTGAGACCTTCTTAGGAGATTGTGACCACAGATGCCAGCCTGTTAGGCTGGGGAGCAGTTTGGGGGTCCCTAAGAGCTCAGGGACTTTGGACTCAGGAGGAGTCTGCCCTCCCTATAAATATCCTAGAATTGAGAGGAATTCTTAATGCTCTAACAGCTTGGCCTCAACTGAGTTTAGTCCGGTTTATCAGATTTCAATCGGACAACATCACTTCAGTGGTGTATATATCAACCACCTAGCAGGAACTCAGAGCTTGTCAGCTAGACTTGTGCGCATCGAAAAAAATTGTTTTGGTTCGTTTCGGATCGATTCGGATGTTTTCGAATTTCGTTTTTGGATCGATTTGAATTCGGATACATTCGAATACATTCGTTTCGGATTCGTTCGGATTCAAATAAATTCTGATGTATTCGGTTCGGATTCGATTCGTAAATTTGGAAGTTCGGTATGTGTTAGGTGGGATGTGCTGTGTATTAGACTAGTATTATGTACTGTAATATTAGGTGTAACCCATAGCAGAGTGATATAACCTAATATACAGTACAATACTAGTGTAATTGTGATTAGTCCATGGACATCCGAATGCTACGAATAAATCCGAACTAATTCGGATTTATTCGTTAGATTCGGTGCTACGGTAATTCGGAAATTCGAATCGATCCGAATCTCTGAATTTGACAAATTTGTCCGAATTTAAATTCGGAACAAAACGAAACGCATGTGTCTATTGTCAGCTATGAAGGAGGTGATTCACATTCTTCAGTGGGCAGAGTCTCACAGTTGTCATCTCTATGCCATTCATTCCCCAGGGGTGGACAACTGGGAAGCGGATTATCTAAGCAGGCAGACGTTTCATCCAGGGGAATGTGCGCTCCATCTGGAAGTTTTCTCATGTTAACCCTCAAATGGGGAGTTCCAGAGCTGGATCTCATGGCATCTCGTCTAATCGCCAAGCTTCCAAAATACAGAGCAAGATCAAGAGATCCTCAAGCAGCTCTGGTAGATGCCCTGGCAGTGCCATGGGATTTTGGTCAAATGTATCTGTTCCTCCTGTTACCTTCCTTTCTCGGGTGATAGCTTGTATCAAACAGGAGCAGGCTTCAGTGATTCTAATAGCTCCAGTGTGGCCTCACAGAACTTGGTTTGCGGACCTAGTGAAAAAGTTGTCATTTCCCCCGTGGAAATTGCCTCTGAGGAAGGATCTTCTAATTCGAATTTAGTCTCTCTGAAGCTGACTGCTTGGAGATTAAACGCTTAGTCTTGTCCAGACGAGATTTTTCTGTGAAGGTTTTTGAGACTATGATTCAGGCTATTAAGCCTGTTACTCGCAAGATTTATTATAAGGTATGACGTAAATACCTCCATTGGTGCGAATCTAGGTTTTTTTTCTTGGAGTTAGGTGAGAATTCCCCATATCCTGTCCTTTATTCAGGAGGGCCTGGAGAAGGGTTTATCAGTCAGTACCCTAAAGGGTCAGATTTCGGCTCTGTCGATTCTTCTGCAGAAGCGTCTGGCAATTTTGCCAGATGTTCAATCTTTTGTCCAGGCTTTGGTTAAAATCAGACCTGTGTTTAGGTCAATTGCTCCTCCTTGACAAAATTGGGTCAAAGAGGTATATTTTTCATCGTATAAAAAATCTGCTAGAGGTGTGGCCATATTGATTAGCAAAAATCTAAGTCATAAAATAAAGGAAGTTAAAACGGACCAACAAGGCCGCTATGTTATGATAACAATAGTAATAGATGACAGAGAAATTCTGATCTGTAACATATATGACCCAAATAAAAAAGATAAGAAATTTTGGGAGAATATTCAGAAAGAATTAATAAAATTCTCTAATATCGAGATAATAATGGCAGGGGATTTCAACCTGGCCCCAAAGACACAATTAGATAGAAAGAGAAAGCAGAATATAAGGAGAAACACAAATGGAAAAATCAATAAATATGAGGAAAAAATAATAAATGATATCCAAGAAACGCTAGGGGTGGAAGACATATGGAGAATAATAAATCCAGATAGCTTGGAGTACACACATATCTCAAGAGTACACAACACACTATCTAGGATAGACCTCATAATGACTTCTTTTAAGCCTTTGTAGAAATATAACAGACGTGACTGTTGGAGAAATGACTATATCTGACCATGCCCCAGTTACAATGATAATGAATCAATCAAGAAAGGGAAAAAAAAAACAGATTCTTTTATCCAAATTATTTGAACAACTCAATAAAATTTAAAAAGTTTTTAGATGAAAAATGGGATGAATATAGATCAAACAATATAGAATATATTAATAAACCGCAAACATTTTGGGAAGCAGCCAAAGCGACGCTAAAGGCAGACATTACATCATATATAATACAAAACAACAAGAAAAGAATACAAAAAGAGAGAAGATTAGCAAGAGAGTTAGCGCAAGCATATGCGGAATATAGAGGCTCACCCACACAAAACAATTTGACAAAATATTTTCAAATTAAAAAGCAGAGGAACAAATATATTATGGAACAAACACAATTTGACATGAGACGGAATAGCGGAAAATTTTACAGGTGGGGTAACAGAACTGGGAAGTACTTAGCAGCAACTACAAAAATTCAAAAACCTAAAAACACTATAAAGGCCATACTAAAAGGGAAAGAGATAAGTACTGACACAGAGACAATAATGGAAATATTCAGAGCTTATTATCAAAAGCTTTACAACACAGAGAGAACAAACGATAATAAGAACAAAAATTTATGGGAGAAAATTAAACTACCTAAGATAACGGAAGAACAACAAGACATGATAAACGCAAGAATAGAGAAAGAGGAAATACTAAGTGCTATTAAAAACTTACCAATAGCGAAAGCAGCAGGGCCAGATGGCCTCCCCATAGACTTTTACAAAACAATAATAGAAAAAATAATAGACCCATTACACAATATATACACAAACATGTATAACGAGGAAGGCTCAATATCACAAATATTCAAGGCTGCAAACATAGTGGTCATACCGAAAGAGGGAAAAGATTTAACATTACCGCAATCATACAGACCCCTATCTCTGATAAATACTGACTATAAGATTCTCATGAAGATACTAGCTAAAAGAATGAATAATATTATAACAGATATCATAGGAAGAGAACAAGTGGGCTTTATAAATGGGAGATCATCCACAACACATGTGAGGACTATACTACAAATATTGGAAAAATATAGATTAAACAAAGAAATGAGATTAGAGAGGAAACTACCGGAGGCCTTCCTGCTGTCGTTAGACGCAGAGAAGGCCTTCGACAGAGTCGAATGGGAACATATTGTTAACACACTCAAGGAGTTTAATTTTAAGGGCCCATTTTTGGAATTTATTATGAAATTATATACAAAAGCAGAAACACAGATAATAATAAACGGGGAAACATCTGAATCTATAACACTACTTCGCGGTACCCGACAAGGCTGCCCTCTATCACCACTATTGTTCGATCTGTCATTGGAACCATTAATATACTTACTGAAACAAATACCGTTTGGTATTAAGATGGAAGATCTTGAGATAAAAGCAGCCTTATATGCAGATGATTTGATGCTGTTTGTTGCAAACCCACAAAAACATATAAACCAGATCATTTTGAAAATAGAACAATATGGAGAGATATCAGGTTATAGAATTAACATCACAAAATCCAAAATTTATTGGAAACATAAAGGCAAAGACAATACGAAATATCCATTTGAAGTGGAAGACGATTATATAACATACTTGGGCATTAAACTAAACAATGATCCAACTAAGACATATAAAATAAATTACCATCCACTTATTGCGCAAATTAAAAGAGATCTAAAGATATGGAGTAAATTATATTTAAATTTGACAGGGAGAATACAACTAATTAAGATGATGATATTGCCAAGGCTACTATATCCAATGCAAATGTTACCATTTCTATTAAAGAAGGCAGACTTAATAAGTATAAATAAAATAATCAAAAACTTCATCTGGAAAGATAAGAAAGCGAGGATAAGCTTAAAGAAGCTGCAGGCTACCCAAGAATGTGGAGGTGCAGGATTACCAAATATTCAGTATTATAACTGGGCAATCCTATCAAAATATGCAATAGAATGGATAACGGAAAAAGGCCAGACAGTATGGCTAGAATTAGAACAGAAACTAGCCAACCCAATGAAGTTAACATTCCTGCTGTTTGCATCAACAAGGGAACTAACGAAAGAACAAAAGAATAACGCTATGATAAAAGATACACTATGGGCATGGAAAAAAGTCAATAAACAATTAGAAACAATAAAAGAGATCAAAATGTATATGCCAATACAGGGCAATCCCAGATTTGAACCTGGAAACTACTTTCCCTTTAAAAAAAAAAGATGGAAGCCCAATAATCAAACAAATTAAAGATGTAATGAATATGAAAAAAGGAAACATCAAAACAATGTTAGAATTAACCGACCAAGTGGATACCTTTAAGGGTCAGATTCTACCATACCTACAAATAAAACACCTTATCCAGACAGAACTGGAAAATCCAAGGGAAAATATAAAAGAAAAGATAATGGAGAACATTATTGAAAGAAGCAGAAAGTCAAAATACAAACTATCACTTATATACAAACAATTAATAAAAAAAGAATCATAATTATGTTTGAGAGACATAATAAAGAAATGGGATAGGACCACCTATACAGACATAGGGAAAGAAAGTATACTAAACTGTATAAAGATAGTAAAGAAATCAACACTGGATATGGGTTTAAGGGAATCGAATTTGAGATCATTACACCATGACTATATCACCCCTACAAGGAGAGCAAAATGGGGTAATGAGACTAACCCAGTCTGCATAAAATGTAATAAAAGCATACCGGATATAATACATTATATCTGGCTATGCCCCAAAATTAGACAGTTTTGGTACCAGGTAACAACACTAATATCACAAATAGTTAAAAATAAAATAATCTTAGAACTAGGGAACATCCTGATTTTTAATATACCTAAAGAAATCAAAAAAGAGGAAAGGAGACTAACAACAATGATTATATTATTGTCAAGAAAGCTGATATTTAAATTTTGGATTGAAAAAAGAAAAAAACCTACGATTAGACATCTAAAGGAAATAATACATCAGATTAATGTAGAAAGAGCAGACACTTTGGCTGACGTAGACAACAGAATTGAAATATTCTTTGAAAAATGGTCTCTATATATAGAAGGTCAATCTATAGAATTCCAAAGGAAAACTCTAAAACCTTTTGAAAATGCGGAATATTTCTTGGAAGCTCAAATTAGAGGAGAATGGAGCTTAATAGCACATTGATCGGAGGGGGGGGAGAGGAAGGAATCCGCTTTTTTTTTTTTTTTTTTTTTTTAACCACTCTTCTCTCCACCCACCTATGCACTCTCAACTCCATATAGAAATTAATAGGGCCAAAGAAAGACTGCCTATCAGAACTTAAAGGATGTATTTAAGAACTTATAAAATATAAATTGATTTGATAAAGGAAGGAATCTTTAGAAAATATAACTCAAATGAAAATGTAAACAAAAAACGAGGATGTTCCTAGAATACATTGTGGATATTAGTTAAAGAACTGTAACTTTTTTTTTCTTCATTCTCTCATGTCAATGTTGTAATATTTCCTTTGTTTTTTTTTTAATAATTACTAATAAAATAAAAAAAATAAAAAATACATACAAGGCAGTACCTGATTAAAAAGTCTTATCGAATAGGATAAATAGAGTCCGTAATATTTGCTCACAAATGTGACTCAGGAATGGTGAAAAAACAGCAGAGAAGTGAAAAAAGCTCTGAGTAGCTTGTATATCCAGTTTTGTTGCAGTGGAACCGGGACAAAGTGAATGCCCACTTTAAGGTGTGTGCTCCAAGGTTTGTTGAGATTTATAGCACATTTTGGAGATCCGTATTTCTATAGTTGTAAAGTGGTGGTAGATTATGGGGCGAAGAGTCTTTTTTGTACGCTGACCCCACTGTGTTATAACAGAGGTATTAGAGTCTCCTTGTCCTACTACCAGATCTGGTATATGGATCGGATCCGTAATAAATTAGGATTCCATTGGACACAATATTAACCAATAAATTGTTGTTCCTTCTTTTTTTCCTAATTCTTCCTCTAAGAAGGAGCGGTTGTTGCACAATCTGGGTGTTGTGCGTGCTTTGAAGTTCTATTTACAGGCTACGGCAGATTTTCGTCAATCTTCTGCTCTTTTTGTTATCTTTTCTGGTAAACGGAGGGGTCATAAGGCCACTTCTTCTACTCTCTCCTTCTGGTTAAGAAGTGTTATACGATTGGCTTGTGAGACAGCTGGCAGCAGCCTCCAGAGAAAATTACGGCTCACTCCACTAGGGCTGTCGCTTCCTCTTGGGTCTTATAAAATGATGTTTCTATGGAACAGATTTGCAAGGCGGCCACTTGGTCATCATTACATACTTTTTCCAAATTTGATGTTTTTGCCTCAGCAGAGGCTTCTTTTGGGAGGAAAGTTCTTCAAGCAGTGGTGTCTTCTGTTTAGGTTTGCCTGTCTTGTGTATCCATCCCTTCCATTCTGTGGACTGTAGCTTTGGTATTGGTTCCCACTAGTAATTGAATGGATTTGTGGACTCTCCATGCCATTGGAAAGAAAACATAATTTATACTTACCTGATAAATTCTTTCCTTTCCTGGCATGTAGAGTCCACAACCCGCCCTTATTTTAAGATGGCTTTTTTTCATTTTCTAAACCTCAGGCACCTACATACCTTTTGTTTCTTCTTCTCTTTCCATAATTCCTCGGCTGAATTACTGGGGATTGAGGGTAATGGGAGGATACTTGAAGCTTTGCTGGGGTGTTCTTTGCCTCCGCCAGGAGTTGAATTCCCACTAGTAATTGAATGGATTTGTGGACTCTCCATGCCAGGAAAGAAAATAATTTATCAGGTAAGTATAAATTGTGTTTTTTAGTAGTATGATTAGAGCATTTTTACCCCCCTTGGAAAGATTTCTACAGAAGTTCATGCTAATAACTTTCCAAAAAAAAAAAAAAAAAAGCTTTCGAAAATAATGTTCGTCCATTTAAGAATCAAATTAATATTTGTTGCTAATACTTCATGCATGTGTAAAATATAACAAATAAGAATTTGCTGCTTAAAATTAACATGGGGGTACAAGAAAATTTTTTAGAATTTTATTGCCAATTTGGGCACACCCTGTAAAATTGGTTCTTCACCCCTGTCTGTAAGAATCGGACAAGGTCTTTTGCTGCTTTATTTGTTTGTATATTGTAACATATGCGTCTCCAGGCAGTAATATATAATCTCTGGGAACACATTAAATCGATGTTAATTACAAATGTATTTATGCCAATGTGCCTTCCAGTAGTGCCTCACATTTGCTACAATGTAAATTATTTTATTTATTTGTAATCCCCCTCCTTCAAGAAGTTAAGAAAGACCCTCATGAGACCCTCAAAGGCAGGAAAGAGAGGTCGCAGTAAAGCCAGTAGATTACAACGAATAAATAAAAGGTCATATCATTAAAGTGTGTTTTTCCATGCTAAACTAATGGAATTTGGAATTCTAAAAAAAAAAATACAAAAATTGCAAAATTTGAATTCCAGTGGTCAGTCTTTTCTCCAAGCAAGGCGGTCCTGTCTCTCTTTTAAAAGCTGGTTAATTAGATATTTGGTGGGTAATCAAAGGAACAGTGTACTGTAATTTTCTTCACTCTTTTAGATTGAAATAGTTTTTATTATTGTTGTACAGTGTGAACAATACATGGGTCAGTTCGGTGGGAAAAAAAAAAAAAAAAAAACAGTTGACAAATTTCAAACAAATGTAAGCCATTTAACAGATTCTAATGGTCCACCGCTTCCTCCCTTTTAGTGAGTTCTGTTAGTCACTCTTTACCATGTGTCGTCAATCATAGCTCCTATTGAAGCCAACAATTATTTATTTAATTTTCTGTATCTAAACATATATAACAATCAACATATTTAACTAATGTAACCCCTATGCCAGTCAACTGCATAAATCATATTAATAAATGAACAATAAACGTTTCTTAACAGATCATCGTACCTTATGAACCCTCAGAGCGCACCTTCCAATCCCTCCCATCTTCTCCTATACTCATATCTTTGTCTCCTTCTGTCTCTCCTGTTATCTCGTCCTTATATTTGCTTCTCATTTAGAATCCAATAGAACCAAACTTGGTTGAAGACTTCAACTGTATCCTGTATGTAAGCAGCTGTCTGACACATGTCAAACATGTTTCTAATCCTTCCAAGTATCTCCCCCCTTTCTGGCACTCCTAGTTTCCAGTGTTTTGCTATAGCTGTGCGGGTCACTGTACATAAGATTCTAATTAACTTATTTATTGGTGTGTTAAACCTCAAATCATCGACGTTCAATAGTGCCTGCATAGGTGTCAATATAACTTGCTCCTCTAATATGGTGGTTAACATCTTGGACAGGTCTAGCCAAACCCTCTGAACATTTGGGCATTCCCACCACATATGAAAATATGTACCTAATTGCGTACAGCCTCTATAACACTGTGTGGTGCCTCCCTTAACCATGTGCGCTGTTTTTAGAGGGGTCAAATACCAGCGAAAAGTTGTCTTTATATTGTTTTCCCTCAGATCCGCTCCCAATAAGCCTCTAGCTGAGTTTAAAAAAATCTGGTTCCATGTTGTTAAGTCAAATGTTCTCTCTAAGTCCGCTTCCCACCGAAGAATGACAGGAGATTTTGTTGTTGTGTGTGATTCTTGGATGTGTAAATATAAATGTGATACCGCACTTTTCTGTCTAAAGTCCGCACTGCACAACCTCTCAAAGATGGTTGTGCCTTTGGACTCTATTCCAAACCTAAGATATGATGTAACAGCCGAAGCTATCTGTAAGTATAAAAACCAGGGAAGGCGTATCATTCCAAGTTTATCTTGAAGCTGTTGATACGTTATAATTTTCTTGTTGACCAAGAAGTCTGCTATTCTATATAAATCTTTGTTTTTCCATTAATTTCACTATCCAACAACCCTTGAAAAAGTCCGGCCGGGATCCGGACGAAACGCGTAGGGATACAGTGCTCTTGTGCTCCGGTTACAGCATCAGCAATAGCGGTCTAGGAGGCTTAGGCCTGCAGGGGGACGCTCCGGTGCCGGAACCTATAGTGACGTCAGACGCCGACTTTGTTCGGCGGTCCTGTTTGAAATCTGCTTTGGACATATCTGCCTGAGGATCCGGTCCTGTACTGCGGCTGTGTTGTATACTTGGTGCACGAATTTACTTACTTGAATGTAAGTTTTTATGTTGAATATTATCACTTGTTGTGACAAATAAATAATTCAAGGCTTCTTGCGCTTTTTGTACTTCTTTGCCTTAATAAATCTTTGTGTGCCCATTTATCTATGAGGCGACTAGATTCTCTGGAAACTATATATTTTATGGGTCTTATTAAAGAATTAGCCGGTAAAAATGCATATTGTTTGTTGTATATTTCTAGTTGTTTGATCGTCGTCTTGGTAATTAGGTTCTGAGAAATCTTAAGTCTCTCATCAGTATTTTTACCCCATAGTATATCTCCTGGGTCATCATAGCCCCCTACGAGTGCTTCTAATTTAGGCCATAGTATGTCCTCCTGTCTTCTCCCTAAGAGAGAGTTTTGGGCCAGTCTAGCTGCCGAGTAATAGTCCCTTAGATTTGGGAGTCCCACTCCCCCCAACTGTCTATGTCTAGTGAGTGTGTCATGAGGTATCCTTGCGTGTCTAGACCCTCTAAGATATTTATGAAGGTCTGTTTGAAGAGCTTTCAGGTCAGATTTATCTATGCTTATGGGTAAGGTACGGAACAAATACAGGAGTCTCGGGAGTACCGTCATCTTAATTGACGAAAGCCTCCCATACCAGGAGAAGTTATAACTCTTCCATTTCTGCAAATCAGCTCTAATCGACTTAAACATGGGTATATAGTTAGCTTTATATAGGTGAGAAGAGTGTGTCGTTAGTTTTATCCCCAAATATTTCAAGTCACTTTTCACCCAGTCAAAATCAAAATTTGTTTCAATCAGTTTGATGGTCTGCTTTGGTAAGTTTAATGGGAGTGCTTCTCATTTGTCTAGATTTAATTTGTATCCCGAAACGTCCGAAAATTGTTGTATGATGTCATATATGTGAGGGAGAGAAATTAGTGGTTTTGTTACTGTCAGCAGCACATCGTCCGCAAATAGTGCAATTTTGTGCTGGGACTGCTGTATTTGCAAGCCAGTAATGATTGGGGAATTTCTTATGTTTGCAGCTAATGGCTCGATGCAGAGCGCAAAAAGGAGGGGTGAAAGTGGGCAACCCTGTCTTGTGCCATTGAGAATTTTAAAAGTTGCAGATTGGTGTCCTATTGCTCTGATATATGCTGTTGGTGTTGAATATAAGCTTTTCATTGCCTTCATGAAAGATCCCGTAAATCCCATCTTTATCAGCACCGTGTTCATGTATACCCAGTCCACTCTATCGAACGCCTTCTCCGCATCCAATGATAGGATCAGAGAAGGCGTCCGCTCGCGTTGTAAGTAGTCTATAACCGTAATCATTCGTCTGATATTGTCTGGAGCCTCTCTATTTTTTACAAAGCCAACCTGATCTGGATGTATGATAGAGGGTAAGATGTGTTTCAGGCGATTGGCAAGTATTTTGGTCAAGATTTTCATATCCTGGTTTATTAAAGATATGGGTCTATAGTTTGAACACAGCGAAGCATTTCTACCTTTTTTGGGAATTACAATTATCTTGGCTTGTAGGAGGTCAGCGGGTATAGGTTGGCCCTCCAGTACATGGTTGGCAAATTTAACTATGTGGGGGGTCAATAGCTGTTTAAAAAGCCTATAGTATTCCCCCGGGAATCCATCCGGTCCCGGGGCTTTGCCTGGTTTGAGCTCCTTTATGGCCAATACCACTTCAGCATGTGTAACAGCTGAGTTTAACTGGTCTCGATCTTCCTCAGTTAATTGTGGTAGCTTCGCGGAGTTCAAAAACCTCTCGAGAATAGTCTGCGTTTGGGTGTTGTGTTGGACTTTCTCCCCATCATATAGCTTTTTATAGTAATCTGCAAAAGTGTTCACAATTTCTTGTGGGTGAGATGTGATATTGCCTGATGTGTTCTGTATATGTGGAATGGACATTGACTGGTACTCCTCTCTAATTTTTTTTAGCTAAATACCTATCAGGCTTATTTGCATAGATAAAATAATTAGCTTTAAGTCTTTGGGCTGCCCTAATAGAATTGTCGTTTAATAATGTTAGTAGATCTGCCTTCTTTTGGTTTAGAGAGTTCAATATATTTTGGGAGCCAGTCTGTTTATGTTCCTTTTCTAAAAGATTAATGTCTTGCTGGAGCTGCAGATAGCGAATGTTAGCTTGTTTTTTGTAATTTGTTTTTTCTTTTATTAATAGTCCTCTGAAAACTGATTTGTGGGCTGCCCACACCGAGATAGGGTTTGTTGTGGAGTCTGTATTGATTCTTCACTCTTTTAATGTGTTTTCAATGATCCATTTTACCAACAGAATACATAAAATTGTTTACAAATAGCTCATATACCTTTCTTTTGTCATTTGAAACTGATTCTGCCTATTGTATCCCCACCGATTCTGAATATTTCTGTATAAATATAATGGTAAAAAAAAAAAAAAAAGCTATGTAAAAAAGAAGGCTTTAAATGAAGTAATACTTCTAGTGCAGGGTTGTGATAGGTTCTAAAATGTTAATTTTCCATTGTTCTCTCTATTTGTGGTCTGTTCTCCCTAAAAGCTCATCCAATTGTATTGGGTAATGGTTTCAATAAGCAGAAATGGTTATTTCAAGTACACAAATAAACATAAATGAGATGTTCACTCTCCAACTAGGGTTTGTGGTAGTGGGTGTGGTGTGGGCGGGATCAGAAGTGTCAAGTAACATTTTGACCTGGCTAATAGCTTAAGACTTGAAATTTTGAGCCCTGTATATATACATACATATACATCTTTAGACATGTATATGTATGTATCTCTATGTTAAAGCCATTTGCCTCCCTTTTTTTTCTAACACCGGAAATCTAATTTTTTTAAGCCCTTATAACTTTTTTGTGCAATATTTTTTTTAATATTTTTAATTAGATGGTGTTATTGTGAGTGTAAGTGTACTTTGTAGTGTATTTTTGATGTGTTTGTTACACTTTTTGTTTTGCAAAACAGTAAAGCAGAGCTCTGAGGTCGCACTAACACAATGAGCGTTAACTTCAATTGAGCTCAAGTGATCGTGTTTACTTTCAACTTGTAATATAAGCAAAAAACCTGACGTGCGCAAACACCTGCGATAAACCCCTTTTTGCTTGCACGTAATTGTTGAATGCTATTTACATTTAGTTTTTGAAGTAAAGCAGAGTGGACTGAAATCTGGAAAGCATCAGTGGGTGTTGCAGAGATCCTAACAATTCCAGATATTTCAGGATGCATCTAACCCATCAGGTCAAATGTAAGTTCCAAGAACTGCCCATGACACGCCCAACTCCTCCCAGACTTATCTCCCATCACATACCAGAGCGGCTCCAACTTCACCACCCAGAAGTCCACTTCACCTCAATGTTGCTGAAAGTCTCTGGGAAATGTCAGGAGTCAATATTACCTAAATGTCTTACCTGAGTTCTCTGAAAAGAAGTGGCCGGCAATACCATTTTGAATGCTGCGTCCTGTCATTCTAAACACACTGTCAATGCTATTCCCAAGAGTCAGTACATGAGGGTCAAGGGTAATTGTACTGACCCTGGGGAATATGAAAATCATGCTAGAGACCTCACCGACAGATTTGTTGAGAGAGGATATAAGAAAGAAACTGTCACGCTCAGCTGCTGGGAAGCTCTGCAGTCCTCTCTGTGTGCTTGATTGACATGTGTCTGAGCCACCCCTTCCTGATGATGTCACAACCAGGCTTTTTATTCTGGGCTTCCTGTTTCTCCAGTGCCCGTTTGTTTGTTAACTTTGTGGCTTCTGATAGGATTTCGCTGAGGAATCTCTCTAACTGCTGCTTTTCTGTTGCCAATCTCTTCAAGGACTTACTATGCTGGATTAACCTTCAACCTCCTGATTACCTGTCTCCAAACAATGCAAGTACTGTTTGTTTTGTGAAACTTTCAAACTTCCTGTTTACCTGCTGCAAACCCTGCATATTCAGACTACTCTGTGTAGTGCAAATCTATTCAAATACTGTTATTTCTGTGAAACCTTCAATCTGCATGTTTACCTGTTTCCAAACTCTGCAAATACAATTATTCAGTGTAAACCTTCAAACTGCTTGATATCCTGTTGCCAATCTCAACAAGTACTGATTAATCTGTGTTAACCTTCAAACTACCAGCTTACCTGTTGCTATCACTGCAAGTTCTGACAACACAGTGTTAACCTTCAAACTACCTGATTACATGTTGTTAATTCTGCAAGTTCTGACTACACAGTGTTTACCCTCAAACTGCCTGATTACCTGTTGCATACTCTGCAAAGACTGTCTACACAGTGTTAACTCTCAAACTGCCTGATTACCTGTTGCATACTCTGCAAAGACTGTCTACTCAGTGTTAACCCTCAAACTGCCTGATTACCTGTTGCATACTCTGCAAAGACTGTCTACACAGTGTTAACCTTCAGACTGCCTGATAACAAATGACCTACTCCTGCATTATTAACTGTTTCCTGTTTTACCCTTCTTCTGTCTGAGTATAAGTGGACTATCCCTGCTCTCCTGATTCTGTGGAAGACATTTGAAACCAGTTCCTTATTCAGAAGTCTATCTGGCTGATATCATGAATTACTTTGGCACAGGCTAACCCTGCTCCATATCGTGAGTACTTGTTTTTTGGAGGTTGTCGTGGGGTCACGTCCTGGATTAAACTCAGAGTGCAAGGGTGTTGTTTAAGTTCGCCCTAGCATTTGGGTCTTCTTCTGGACATTTCCTAACCTGACAGTACAAACGGGCCATAATATGGACCCTGACGAGTTATCCAGGGCTGTGGCTCTACAAGGGCAACTTCTAGGAAATCATTCTGCTCATTTGCAATCTTTGGATTCCAAGCTTGACCAGATTACTGCTTTGCTTTATAACCTCTCCGCCCCTTCTCAAGCAACGGTGACTCCTGCTGCCACTGATACTAGCACCAATGCTGTCTTTAATCCACCTCAAACTGTTGGACAGAATATACCACGAATCCCACTTTCAGATAAATATGACGGTAATCCTGAAGAATGCTGTGGATTCCTTAATCAGTGCCGTTTACACTTCAGAAACAATCCTCAAGTTTATTCCAATTCTACTTCTAAAATCACCTTTATTATTTCTCTCTTGAAGGGTAAGGCTCTAGCCTGGGTGTCCCCTCTTTTAGAGAAGAATAATCTGTTACTACAGGATGTGGAATTATTTGTGTCCATTTTTTCTTCTGTTTTTGACAAGCCTGGGAGGTCTGCAGCTGCTGAGGCAGGATTGTTGGATCTGAGACAGGGATCCCTTTCGGTAGCTCAATATGCTATTGAATTCAGGACTTTAGCCGCAGAAACTGATTGGAACCATGGAGCCTTACGGGCAGTCTTTCGCAAAGGACTTTGCGAACGCCTTAAGGATGAACTTGTATTTCGGGAACTCCCCGATTCATTGGAGGGTCTTATCAATTTATGTATTACTCTTGACACCCGGTATTCTGAACGTCTTCAGGAGAGAGATAGGAATCGGAGATCCTTTGTTAAATCTTCTTTTCGTCCTCCTATTCGAACCTCAAGTCTTTCTAATAATAATTCCCAATCTCCTGAGTCTGTGGAACCCATGGAAGTAGGAGCTATTAAATTGTCAGAAGCTGAACGCCATAGAAGGCGTACTCTTGGGTTATGTCTGTATTGTGGTACCAAAGGACATTTACTGAAGGACTGTCCTATCCGGCCAGTAAAAGCCAAGGCTTAACTTTTGATAGAGGGACAGAGCTAAGCCAGAATCCCATGTCTTCCCTCAATTCTAAACTTTTTGTTCCTGTAACTATCTCTTTTGGAAACACCAAGTTTCGAGCTCAAGCTCTCATCGATTCTGGAGCTGCTGGAGTATTCATTGATTCAAACTTTGCTGACTCTCTCAGGGTTCCTCTTCAAGCCAAGAAACATTTAATTAAGGTAACTACTGTCAGTGGACAGCCTCTAGGTACTGGTATCATACAACATTCTACCATTCCTCTTCTTTAGACTGTGGGCATACTTCATTCTGAAATTATTCGTTTTGATGTCATCTCTTCTCCCCACATACCATTGATTCTGGGGTTACCTTGGTTGCAGCTTCATGATCCAGTTTTCTCATGGTCTAAAGGAGAACTTATTTCCTGGGGAACTACTTGTTTCAAACATTGCCTGCAAAATCCCTCTAAACCATCCTGTCCTGTCATAGCTATGGTGGAAGTTCCTGAATCATTGCCCAATTACTATCATGCCTTTTGTGATGTGTTTTCTAAAAAAGAGGCTGAGACGTTACCTCCTCACCGGATATTTGACTGTCCTATCGAATTGTATTCAGGGGCTCCTCTACCTAAGGGAAGGACCTATCCCCTCTCTCGTCAAGAAAATGTCTCTCTTGAGAAATACATAAAGGACAACTTAGCCAGAGGATTCATTCGTCCTTCCTCTTCACCTGTGGGTGGAGGTTTTTTCTTCATTGGGAAAAAAGATGGAGGTCTTCGTCCCTGTATTGATTATCGAGCCTTGAATCAGATTACTGTCAAAAACAGCTATCCTCTGCCGCTCATTTCTGAGTTATTCGATCGTCTTCAAGGTGCTTCTATTTTTTCCAAGTTAGATCTCCGTGAGGCCTACAATCTGGTCAGAATCTATAAAGGAGACAAATGGGGGACGGCATTTAACACTAGATTTTGTCACTACGAGTATCTAGTAATGCCATTTGGATTGTGCAATGCACCAGCAGTATTTCAGCACTTTGTTAACAAAATCTTCCGAGATTATCTAAATCAATTTGTTATCATTTACCTCGATGACATTCTAATCTATTCGAAAACATTACAGGAACATGTACATCATGTAAGACTGGTTCTTCAGAGGTTACGAGACAATTCCCTGTTCGCTAAATTGGAGAAATGCTCTTTTCATCAGAGTTCCATCCCCTTTTTGGGGTATATCATTTCTGAATCAGGTTTTGAGATGGATCCTGCTAAACTGTTGGCTATCAAGCACTGGCCCAGACCAACTACTCTCAAATCCCTGCAGAGGTTTCTTGGCTTTGCCAATTACTATAGAAAGTTTATAAAGAACTTTGCTGACATCACGTCTCCACTCACTTCTCTTACTAAGAAAGGGCAAAATTGTAAGAACTGGTCCTCTTCGGCAGTACAGGCTTTTGAAACGCTAAAATCAGCATTTTCTTCTGCACCTCTTCTCAGTCATCCAATTCCTGATTTCCAGTTTATTTTGGAGGTTGACGCTTCCTCTATAGCAGCTGGAGCTGTTCTCTCCCAACGTGATCCGACTACCAGCAAGATACATCCTGTGGCGTTCTTTTCGAAAAAATTCAATCCTGCCGAGTTAAATTATGATGTTGGCAATAAGGAGCTTTTGGCTATAAAATTAGCTTTGGATGAATGGAGGCATTGGTTAGAGGGTACCAGTCAACCTTTTTTCATTCTGACAGATGACAAGAATCTTTTATACCTCCAAACAGCTACACGTCTCAATCCTCGTCAGGCTCGGTGGGCCTTGTTCTTCTCCAGGTTTAATTTTGTACTTTCCTATGTTCCTGGTTCAAAAAATTCCAAGGCAGATGCTTTATCTAGGCAGTTCCAATCTTCTGAACATTCTCCATTGGATTCAGAACCTATACTACGTCCAGTCAAAGTTTTGGCTCAAGTATCCTCTTTTCCAGTACAGGCTTTACATGCTGCTCAAGTCTGGGTACCATCTTCTTGCAAACTACCTTCTGGTATCCTGTATGTACCCAAAGGATTACGTCTTAAGCTTCTACGTTGGGCTCATGACAACATTTCAGCAGGTTATCCGGGAATAACCAATACATTGTGGAAACTGAAGCAGCATGTTTGGTGGTCCACTATGAGGAGGGATGTTAAGGATTATATTGCTGTTTGTAGTTCTTGTGCTTCGAACAATCTTCTCATCGACCGTTTGGTCTATTACACCCTCTTCCTATTCCTCGTTACCCTTGGTCTCACTTATCCATGGACTTTGTTACAGATCTTCCTGTTTCTGCTGGAAATACGACCATTTGGGTAGTGGTGGATCGGTTCTCCAAGTCTGCTCACTTCATACCTCTTCCAGGCTTGCCTACAGCTCAAAGACTTTCTGAACTCTTTGTTCTACATATATCTCGTTTACATGGTTTTCCCACTGACATAGTCTCAGATTGTGGAGTCCAATTTGTTTCCAAATTTTGGAGGTCTTTTTGTAAACACTTCAGAATCAACATATCACTTTCTACTGCACACCATCCTCAATCCAGCGGACAGACTGAGCGTGTAAATCAAGCCTTGGAATCTTTTCTAAGACATTATGTAGACCATCACCATTCCAACTGGTCTCAGTTATTGCCTTTGGCGGAATTAGCTCACAACTCACGTTATAACGCCTCATTACAGACCTCTCCCTTTAAGGCAGCTTATGGATTTGAACCTAGAACCTTTCCTATGATTACCAGTCTACTGAAGTCCCTGGAGCAGATCGTATAGTGAAAAATCTCAGTAATCACTGGCAACTCATTCGTCAAAATCTACTCTCTTCTTCCTTAAGACATAAGAAATATGCTGATCGCAGAAGGTGCAAGGCTCCTTTACTTCGTACTGGAGACAGAGTATTTTTATCCACCAGATTCATACGTCTAAAACAACCTTGTACCAAGTTGGATCCTAAGTACATTGGACCTTTTCAAATTGTTTCCAGAGTTTGTTCTTCTGCATACCGCCTGGCCTTACCCAAGACTCTCAAGATCCATCCAGTGTTTCATGTCTCCCTACTCAAGCCAGTCATCTACAATCGGTACTCTATCAAGAGTAAACCACCTCCTCCACTTTCCGTAGAGGGAACTTCTGAGTTTGAAGTCAGCCAGATTCTCGATTCCAAGCTACGGGGCAATCGGCTGTACTACCTGGTCCATTGGAAGGGTTATCCTATCTCTGAACGATCTTGGGAACCGGCCTCTCATGTTCATGCTCCAGCTCTTGTCAAGTCTTTTCACAAGAAATACCCTGCCAGGCCCGGTCGGGTCCCCCGGAGGGGTCCTTGAGGAGGGGGCACTGTCACGCTCAGCTGCTGGGAAGCTCTGCAGTCCTCTCTGTGTGCTTGATTGACAGGTGTCTGAGCCACCCCTTCCTGATGATGTCACAACCAGACTTTTTATTCTGGGCTTCCTGTTTCTCCAGTGCCCGTTTGTTTGTTAACTTTGTGGCTTCTGATAGGATTTCGCTGAGGAATCTCTCTAACTGCTGCTTTTCTGTTGCCAATCTCTTCAAGGACTTACTATGCTGGATTAACCTTCAACCTCCTGATTACCTGTCTCCAAACAATGCAAGTACTTTTTGTTTTGTGAAACTTTCAAACTTCCTGTTTACCTGCTGCAAACCCTGCATATTCAGACTACTCTGTGTAGTGCAAAACTATTCAAATACTGTTATTTCTGTGAAACCTTCAATCTGCATGTTTACCTGTTTCTAAACTCTGCAAATACAATTATTCAGTGTAAACCTTCAAACTGCTTGATATCCTGTTGCCAATCTCAACAAGTACTGATTAATCTGTGTTAACCTTCAAACTACCAGCTTACCTGTTGCTATCACTGCAAGTTCTGACAACACAGTGTTAACCTTCAAACTACCTGATTACATGTTGTTAATTCTGCAAGTTCTGACTACACAGTGTTTACCCTCAAACTGCCTGATTACCTGTTGCATACTCTGCAAAGACTGTCTACACAGTGTTAACTCTCAAACTGCCTGATTACCTGTTGCATACTCTGCAAAGACTGTCTACTCAGTGTTAACCCTCAAACTGCCTGATTACCTGTTGCATACTCTGCAAAGACTGTCTACACAGTGTTAACCTTCAGACTGCCTGATAACAAATGACCTACTCCTGCATTATTAACTGTTTCCTGTTTTACCCTTCTTTTGTCTGAGTATAAGTGGACTATCCCTGCTCTCCTGATTCTGTGGAAGACATTTCCTGAAACCAGTTCCTTATTCAGAAGTCTATCTGGCTGATATCATGAATTACTTTGGCACAGGCTAACCCTGCTCCATATCGTGAGTACTTTGTTTTTTGGAGGTTGTCGTGGGGTCACGTCCTGGATTAAACTCAGAGTGCAAGGGTGTTGTTTAAGTTCGCCCTAGCATTTGGGTCTTCTTCTGGACATTTCCTAACCTGACAGAAACTCTGGAAAATATAAAGAAGCAAGTGGATGTTTTAGAAAGAAGTTCCCTGTTTGTTCCTTAAAAGAGATCCACCAATGTGGAAAACAAACCTAAGTTTATCACCACTTATAGCAATGAATTCCACAATATTTGTGGAATTATCAGAGACTCATTGTCAATTTTGGAAATGGATGATAAACTATGAGAAATTGTAAATGCAGGCCAAAACACTGGGTAATATATTATCACCGTCCATGTTACCTGGGTGTAAAAAAACAAATTGGCTTTCTTTGAAACCTTTTTAATTTTATTTCACTGTATTTAAATTGGGGTTAAGTTAGGGGGTGCTAGGTTAGGGGGCTTAGTTTTTAGTTTAATACTTTGCATTGTGGGAGGATGGCGGTTTAGGGGTTAATAGGCTAATTAGATACTTTGCGTTGTGGGTGTTGGCGGTAGAGGTGTTAATAGGTTAATTAGATGTTTGTGTTGTAGGGGGTTGGCAGTTGAGGTGTTAATATGTTAATTAGATACTTTGCGTTGTGGGGGGTTCGTAGTTGAGGTGTTAATAGGTAAATTAAGTGTTTGCGTTGAGGGGGGTTGGCAGATTACAGGTTAATACATTTATTAGGTATTTTGCGATGTGGGGGGATGGTGGTTTAGGGGTTAATATGTTTATTATGTAGTTTACGATGTGGGAGGATGGCGGTTTAGGGGTTAATATTGTGCATGTGTTAAGTGTTTGTTACGGCTTCCAGGGAGTCACAGTACTTTTTTACTAAGCACAAGGCTTGCTGCGCCTGCCTATGTTTAGCGAGCTAAAAATGGAGTAAAATCTCCATAAAGTGCGTGTAAGCTCTTGAGCTACATATGTGATACCGACTGGTTCTATGTTAGTTAATGTGAGTTAAACTGCGGGCGACGTGTAAAATATAGACGTAACTTGTCTGCTGCGCTGTATATGTGATCGCTCAATTAGCCTAAAAATTGGCGACGCTGGGTTTTGCGCCCGTCGCCAAATATGTGATCACGGTCTCAGACTCTGGTGTGCAGAGAATTGAGCAGTCATTTTATTCTTGGATCAAGGCAGCACAATGTTTTGAGCCTGCTCTGTGTATGTCATACAATGATAGCTTTACTAAAATCGTTTTTGCTAATAGAAGTGTATTGCAAAAATAACTCAATATAAAACTAAACTTCACAGATGTACATTTAAATTTTACCATTATGTTCCTTCATTTAGATCATAAAATGCAGCCAGATTCGTTATGTAGTATAGAACTGAATACGTTTGAACTACAGTATCAGGGTGATAATGTAAAGTTAGTCTGTTGCTATTTTACCAAATAGTAGTACTAAGTAAAGGAAAGATATACTGAAGTAAACTAACACTAATTCGCTATCAAATGTATACGCTCACAGTATACCGCAGTCTGACACAATGTAACTTTCCTGCCAGAAGATGTCGCGTTCACTTCCTTGTTAGTAGAGAACGCTCTGGCTTCTCTTTTGTAGTTACTTTTGCAACTTTATGAATTCAAGAAGTCGGAAGTACGTCAGACCCTAGCATACTTAGTTTAAGAACTACTTCCGGTCCTGAGTCACTGTGAGTAAGAATGGCTCCGCCGGGAGAGTGCAAGATGGCGACGGAGGGGACCGAACAGGTAAGAGAAATCAAAGAGGGAATAAACTCAGTATCTTGAGCAAACACTGATAGCAAGCGCATTGACAATACGATGCTGACAGGGATAGCAGACATCTATTTGTATGGCCCTGGCAGTCTGTCATTTTGCTTTGTAAAACTGTCAGGGCGAGCCGTATATCACTATGTTTTTCGTTTATTAGCGCTTTGTGTTATTGGTATTCTTTTGGCTCGGTTTTCAACAGTAGTTTAGTTGCGCAGCTTGTGCCATTATTTTGTGTGTGTTATGGACGCTCGTATATCACCTGAGTTCTATGGATGCTCAGTTGCTGGGCCAAACATTATTTATCTGTCTCAATGCAATGAGAACTCATATACGAGATATAGTGTCGTATTTATAATTCTTCGGACAGACAAGATTCACAGGTGTCTGGGCAGCATTCACTGCAATTAAAGGGCCATAATAATAATAATAAAAAAAGGTACTTGCTCTATTCGTTTGAACATGTAATTTTAAATCTATTGACCCTGCACTACTGTGTGTTTAGAGGTCTATAATAAACGTGCTCATTCTGCATAATAAAACAAACAAACCTTAAAGGGATAGGAAAGTCAGAACTAAACTTGCAAGAATCAGAGCATGCACTTTTAAGACACTTTTAAAATCACTTCTATTTTCAAATGCGCAGTATTCTCTTGGTATCCCACAAATCCTTTACTAGTGGAAGCTGTTTATGATTGTTGCCTGCAGTACAATGCTGTTCCTTCAGCAAAGAATAACAAGAGAATGAAGAATATTTGGTAATAATAGTAAATTTAGGACGCTAAAATACCCCTTTACTCCTGTCCCTTTAAGCAACATATAACATTGCATATTTTTTTCTCAAAACTATTTCATTAAATATAATTCTTAGTTATTGTAAACTTAAACAAATTAAAGCCCAGTATCAAATAATACTCTTAAAATCAGGGGCACTTTAATTAAAGTTTACAATGATGCTTATTTTTAAAAATATTTACCTTTGCATTATGGTAAACATAACGCGATCCTCCGCCCACATCTGCTGCTTTTACTAGCTTATCAATGACGAATCAGTCTTCCTCCAATCGCTTCATTGTCCCACAAGCTGGACGCCAAAGGGGTCACACAATTGGAGGAAGTCGGATTGGATTAGTTATTGATCTGCTAAAGAAAGCAGCAGATGCCGGCGGAGGATCCACGCTCTTTGTTCTACTGAGCAGGTCTGTTTTTTCCACAGCGCATGCAACACTGTCTAGTCACAGTGTGCCTGGTTGCGCCATCAAAATGAATGTAGCTTGCTCATGCTTCTAGACCAGTGCGGGAGCGAGCTACATTAATTTTTATGGCGTGACCGGGCACAATGTGACTAGACAGTGTTGCCGGATGCGCTGCGGAAAAACCAGACCCGCTCAGTAGAACAAAGAGCGGCGTTCTGGTAAAAGGAGCTTTTACTAATAATTTCTTTGCAATAATTTAATTTATAAAGCTGACGGTAAGCTAATGTTATATAATTCTGCACTATGTGCAGAATTATATAATATTAGTTTGTAAGTTTACTGCCCCTTTAAGTCGTTGACTTGACAATCACTTTAATTCTCTGCTGTTTATCCTTTTTTACAGATGGAGATGGATGAAACTCGTGGAGGCACTGGTCTACGCCAGTATTACCTTTCAAAGATTGAGGACTTACAGGTATTACATTTGTATGTTTTTTTAATTGTTCCAACAGATTCCTAGGTGCATCCAAGTTACGTTAATCATTCTCACACCTGCATATTATGTGTACATCTGAAATTTACTTTTTGGTCAGCTCATCTGCAAAGAGAAAAATGTATATAGTGTTTGTATTAGTGCGGGAATCAAATCTTGGTGTTGAACAGTTTTCAGACTCCAAGCAGAAAGCCTGACTTATGGTATGTCATCGATATACAGTTGTGCTCATAAGTTTACATACCCTGGCAGAATTTATGATTTCTTGGCCATTTTTCAGAGAATATGAATAACACAAAAACTTTTTTTCACTCATGGTTAGTGTTGGCTGAAGCCATTTATTATCAATCAACTTGGTTTACTCTTTTTAAATCATAATGTCAACAGAAACTACCCAAATGACCCTGATCAAAAGTTTACATACCCTGGTGATTTTGGCCTGATAACATGCACACATGTTGACACGAAGGGGTTTGAATGGCTATTAAAGGTAACCATCCTCACCTGTGATCTGTTTTCTTGTAATTAGTGTGTGTGTAAAAGGTCAATGAGTTTCTGGACTCCTGACAGACCCTTCTAGTGCTGCACTGACGATTCTGAGTCATGGGGAAAGCAAAAGAATTGTCAAAGGATCTGCGGGAAAAGGTAGTTGAACTACATAAAACAGGAAAGGGATATAAAAAGATATCCAAGGAATTGAGAATGCAAATCGGCAGTGATCAAACTCTAATAAAGAAGTGGAAAATGAGGGGTTCTGTTGAAACCAAACCACGGTCAGGTAGACCAACTAAAATTTTAGCCACAACTGCCAGGAAAATTGTTCAGGATGCAAAGACAAATCCACAAATAACTTCAGGTGAAATACAGGACATGTGGTGTAGCTGTTTCAAGATGCACAATAAGGAGGCACTTGAAGAAAGATGGGCTGCATGGTCGAGTCGCCAGAAGAAAGCCATTACTACGCAAATGCCACAAAGTATCCCGCTTACAATACGCCAAACAGCACAGAGACAAGCCTCAAACCTTCTGGCACAGTCATTTGGAGTGTTGAGACCAAAATTGAGCTTTTTTGGTCATAACCATAAATGCTACATTTGGAGAGGAGTCAACAAGGCCTATGATGAAAGGTACGCCATTCCTACTGTGAAACATGGAGGTGGATCGCTGATGTTTTGGTGATGTGTAAGCTACAAAGGCACAGGAAATTTGGTCAGAATTGATGGCAAGATGAATGCAGTTTGTTATCAAACAGAACGCCTCATTTTCTACTTCTTGATTAGAGTTTGAACACTGCTGATTGGCATTCTCAATTCCTTGGATATCTTTTTATATCCCTTTGCTGTTTTATACAGTTCAACTACCTTTTTCCCACAGATCCTTTGACAATTCTTTTTCTTTCCCCATGACTCAGAATCCAGAAACATCAGTGTAGCACTGGATGAAAGATGCAAGGGTCTGTCAGGAGTCCAACAGTACTAAAATAGAAACTTAGCTAAAAGTCTTGTAAAGATATATATATATATATATATATATATATATATATATATATATATATATATATATATATATATATATATATATATATATTTAGCAAATTAACCTCATGTTTGCTGCAATTGCTTTTCAGTAGCATAACCACCCACCACTTGCCTCATTTGGAGGAGCCAATCTAAGCTTGAGTCTGCAACTGACTAAGCTGGCTCCTTCAAAATGTTAGTAAACGTTTAGTTTTTTGCAGCTCTCATGTGATTTTATATAAAATGTTTATTTGTGTGTAATAAAATAACTCTGCAATATATTTTCATTATTATTTCTGCCCCATTTTCATGTGATTTAGCTCTAAAAATCAAAAGATTTTCTAATTCTCATAACTTGAAATGCACCCTGCTTTCTCAAGGCTTACTCTGCTATATATCTTTCCCTAAATCCTTGAACTGATAACTTAAAAACAATGCACTTTTTTGTCTGAAAAATAAATCCAAATATTCGGGGGAGTTTGGTTATTGAAAAACAGTTGCAGTAAAAAGGGATGCTAATTTAAGACTTAGCTAAAATGTTATTTTATAGCAACACAGCAGGAATATTTTATTACCAGGTTACTTTCCCGTTAAAGCAAATTAGGGAAATATAAGTAGCAGGGTTATCCTTCAGACGACATGCAGTGTGCTTTTTTTAGTTGTATTATAAAAGCCTGTCTGTGAGTGATTGGCTGTGCACGGGCAGGAGGCAGGGTTGAACAGAAGCGCTTGTGTGCAATGGTAAATGTGGGCAGCGGATTGATGCCCGCCAGAGGAGAAGCTGGGCGGGCAGGGGGAATCTGTACACCCCTGCCCGCTGTGTTTGATAAATTGAGCCCTTATTCTCAGCAATACTCCACATCCCAAAGGCAAAACTTTTCTTCACTTTCTTCGATGAGATTTTTTTAGTGCAATTTTTTCTGCAGGTCATTTTTAAATAACATAAAAATTTAAATTAGACAGTTACATTAAGGCACCAGTTCAAATACAATGTATTGGTTAACTGAAGAATAAAAGAATTTGTAATGCTTTATAATATAATTGCATTGCAAATTAGCTGCATACAATTTTTTTATTTTTTTTAATGTCTTTTGAATAAATCTGTTTCCTTTTCTCTTGGTCTGACATAGAAATGTAGTAATAAAAAAGATGCAATGCTCATACTAACGTCTTAAATTCAGAATAAACCGCTTTGCAGACTGGGAAAGGCTAAGGGGCGGGTTTGAAAAAATCTTTGAGAGCAAGTTAACAAGCAATGTGCTGCTGCTTTGCAGCGCTACTGCATATTTGATTGATCACTTCAAACAGAACTTTGCTCTGGATGCACTGTGTTAAGGAAAACTTACACACTGCAACCAGAGCACAGCTCTGTTTGAAGAGAACTGTCTAATGTGGAGCAGCACTACAAAGTTCAAGCGCTAACAGTTCCTGCATGTGTCCTGATTTTCTGCGATGACATCTCAGATCACTGTATGTTCTGCCTTGGGGCTCCACATTTGAAAAAGCATCTGAGCAATTAAGGAGGTAATCTACTGCTTTCAGTACTCATTCTAGATTGCTAATTTGCAGTACTGCAAATCATACGCAGCTTCAATCATAAGTAGCTCTCTCTAATGAACTGATTTTCAAACCTGTCCTCAGGCCTCCCTAACAGGCCACGTTTTGAAGATATCTGAAATTGAGGACAGGTGAAATAATCAGCTGCTTAGTAGTGATTTCCGGAAATGCTTGGACTGTCAGTGGGTTAAAAGGACAGTAGAAAAGACAACACAAGGTCTCCAAATGGCCTAGCACAGCCACAGACATCAAATATAATAAGTAGGTATGCACCATATGGTGTTATACAAGCTGACTGGAAATTCAAAGTCGCCCAGCTGACTGGCCTCCAGTCATGCAGGATCCTAATGTCGTCAGGTTCAGATCCCAAAGGTTGGATCTTCCTGTACAAACTGTTCTAAATAAAAGACACAGCACACCACATGGCCAAGTACAGCTTATAAACCAAGATAATGCATATAGAGGAACGCTCACATTTATAGCATCTCCAGGTGCAGACTGGAACCTTGCAGTTGCCCAGCTGACTAATATCCAGGTAAAACGTGAACCTTATGAACAGCATAAAAACAGGCAGTCACCATGCCCCAATGAACAACATTCAAGAGTGATAACAATTAAGATGGTTTTGGTGAAAACAAAGGCATCATGTTTCTCAAACCCCTAAGGGTTCCATCAGGCTCATACAAAATAAAATGACACACACTCACATTTGTTTACCCTAACAATATTTCTCATCTGTCACTATTATAACATCCTATTGGATAATGTTAGAACATCTCCAATAGGCTAAATACAAAAAAATAACTGCGCTCTCCATTAAAACATATATAAACAAAGCTCTCTATAAGTATTACCATAGAAACATATATTAAACAAAGCTCTTAAGAAAAAAACAATAATAGAAGCCCTATATATGACCAGACTCCAACCAGCCTGCTGCACCCAGTATTTCCAAGAGGTCTCCCATCCAGGTATTGACTAGACCTGGCCCTGCTTAACTTCCGAGATCAGATGGAATTGGATGCATTCAGGACAGTGTGGCAATAGGCACACACATCATATCCATCAAACATATTGTGTGTCCCTGCACATAGACCATGTCCTTAACTTCCCTAGTAAAACACCAACTTATACAACTTGTGACATTACCTACAATAACATACTAAAAACAACTAAACCTCAGTGTCTTAAGACCCAAACAAAACCCATTAATTCTACTTTATTCATACAACATAGCATAATAGTCCTGTTATTACTCTGCGTCAGTCGGGTCACTAATCAATAGGAGAAAAGCAACATCACTACACTTATACAATGTTGCCAACCAATGTTGAACAAAATAATTTGACATGATGATAAACTACATAACTAAAAAGAGAGAAGCGATCAACCTGGGAACAAACAATAGCATAAAAGCCTGTTCTATGGCTAGTTACCACCCTAGGAGCAGCCTCTTTTTGCTCACCATGTGCCTTTCACAGAGAAGAACTTTTCTGTAGTATATCAGTCTGATCCTGACTAAATAGTGCAGCCCAGTCCCGAAATACCAGGCAATCCCTCTCTGAACAAGAGAAACGGCAAAACCCCAGACATGTTTCAGCCGAGCTTGGTCCTCGTCAGTGAGGTGCAGCCATATCCCTCTAGGCACACTGAGCAATGGGTCCACGTCTGGTTTCCTGCATCACCCTTAGGGAGACTTTCCTCAGACTTCAGGAATGTTTTCCTTTGTGGAAAAAAACTGGGGTTAAATGAGGCTGCTCCTAGGTGGTAACTCGCCATAGAACAAGCTACTGAGCTGTTCGATCATGTTAGAGCACATCTCTCTTTGTATGCATAATAATAAACTTTATGTGCATGCTAATTAAAATAATCAATCTATATGTGCGTCCTGACAGTATCATTTGACTACCCATTATCAAACAATATTACAAAAGATAAAATATCGCCAAACTATGCAAAAGAAAATAATAAACCTATATATGTATTGTTGAGCTGTTTTTGCTACCTAGATTTAAACCCTATTGTAAGTCAAATTTTCAGTGAGTGACCCACACAAATTGTTTTTTTTTTTCAGCAGGCCCAGCAGATTCATAATATACCCTTATTACATTTATAATTCATGGCATATGAGAGAGCTGCCGCAAAAACTGTAAGAAAATGTTTAATATTTTCTTAGTCTTTTTTAAATAATGATGAGAATGGCCAAGTGATAACTGCTGTTACTATGATCGCCTTACTAAATTGACATCATGCGTAGCCACATGTGAAATAGGGGCTAATATGGGTTTTTGGGGGTTATGATATAGATAAGAGAGGCCCAATTGTTCACAACATAAAACACTTTTTTATTGCAAGGTGTTGACAGTTATCACGGTGATCACCTGCCTATACAGACAAAATTCATCTTTTTTGAGAGAGGGACTTGTCTGCTAGAAAAAACTTTATTAGGGGTCTCTACACAGATCAAATTTTTTTCTACTTTATTTTTAAAAGATCTTTTGTGTGGTACTGCTCTAAGACCACCATGAGTTTCGAAAGGGATTCTCTTTCAAATGAGGGGTCTTGAAGGTTTGTAGCCAGCCTTCAAGGCAGAAAATGCTGTGATGTGAGATGTCATCACAGAATATGCAGCCTGTGGGGTTTGAAGTACCTCCCCCCCTGCAGCTACAGTGAGCTTCCTGATTCTGCCCCCCTTTATCACCGGCACTCCTATAAAGCCTGGGAGTGCTGCCCACTAGACCACCAACAATCCCCGGCTTGATTTTCTGAAACGCATGGACCGTCAGTGAGTAAAAGGGACAGTAAAAACCTAAATACAAGACATTTCTGTTGTGTTGCTATATAATAGCATCCAAGTCTTTTTTGTTTAAACTTTTATTTAAAGCTAACAGTGGGGTACATATTATGCCATCTTTCTTTAAAGTGATGGTAAACTTTGGTGAATGAAAGCACGTTTTTTTAAAAATACTATAAAAAAAAATGGGAACTTTCATTCATCAAAGTTTACAAAGCAGCTGTTTTGTTAAAAAAATTACCTTTTTTTTCTTTTCACAGCTAGAGCAGCTTCCCCCACCTAGAGATCCTCTATTCATACGTCAGCAATGACTAATCCTGCTTCTTCCAATCACAGCTTTCCCCCCAGGGTAGTCATTGCCTGAGGCCATGCTATGATTGGAGGAAGCCGGATTAGTCATTGCTGACGTGTGAATAGAGGATCTCTGTGGGGGGAAGCTGCTCTAGCCGTGAAAAGAAAAAAAAGTAATTTTTTTAACAAAAATGCTGCTTTGTAAACTTTGATGAATGAAAGTGCCCCTGATTTTAATAGTATTTTTAAAAAACGGTCTTTCATTCACCAAAGTTTGCCTTCACTTTAAAGCAGCACATAGGGTATTTAAATATATCATACATAATCATACAGACATGTTTATCATATCACAAAATTGCTATAATCTTCTTTAACACATATCTTGTTATATCTACTGTACCTACTGTACTTTGAAGAAAAATGTAAATAAATAAAAAAAAATTACACCTGCATCTGTCATCCAAGTCTTAACGTTTTTAAAACAAATGTGATTGCATTTTTTATTGGCTGATAGATATCACATGATATAAGGAGGTAGGGAAAATGTAAGTAACTTTGAAAATAAGAGCCCAGTGAACAAAACTTGCTTGGCATGGAGTGAAATCATGCAAAATCTCTGGGGGTGGGTTAGCTTTTTTCTTTTAATATAGTGGTCTCTCTTTCACATTCTTGAACCCTGCACAGCGAGATAAACATCTCTTAAGTTATTTTTATTTTCTTGCATTACTGATGGATTTATTAGTGAAGTGCTTTAGATTATTGGGCCCTACGTGTTGATGCATTGTTTTTTATTTATACCATAATTGATCATGAAATTCTGCTTTATTCAGTCTTTTCTTTAGACTTTCTTTATTAAATCTAATTCATTAACACAAATTTCAAACCCACTAACCATAAATGGACATAATAGTCCAAGGATTAGTGTATATTAAATTTTGAATAGAGGTAATATATTTGGACACCCCAGATGTGGGCGGAGTTGGTCAGACGCATGTGTGCGACGTCCTGAAGCCGAAGATCGTAGCGACCATCCGCTTACACTCCCTATACGGCCTTTGTGCACTGTGAGGTCCGTTGAGGCTTCTACTTGCAGGGTCATATTTGATCCTACTTGGGTTACGGAGCAGGGAAGTGTCCCAGGCCAGCTGCGGCCCGTTGGCTAGGGCTCCATTCAGACGCCATCTCATCTGTCTGCTGGGGGACCATTTGGATGTCTGCTGGAAAGACCCACCACCTGCAGTGTGCACTTTGCCGGTACTGCTGGAGCTCCAGTCTATGCAATTTATGCCCTGCCTGCTAGGATCTGTGCTGGAATCGGGAGGACTTCTGCCTGCTGTTGGTTAACGGCTGTTATCTCCACTGAGTACCAATTTATCTCCCAGGACCCCGTGGCCGGCTTGAGAGAGACGGTGTGTGGCCACAAACCACACTTCATTTCACTCGCCTGCTGGATGTGGAGCTGAAAAGTGTGAGCTGGGCAGTATATACAGAGCTGTAGATCCTCATGCACGACTATAGGAACCTCTGTTGGGACATTATGGCAGATAAGTAGACTGGTTGCTTTTTCTTTTCCCTCTACTACTGCTTTATATATATATATATATATATATCACAAAATATAAAAAAAAGGGATCTGGGAAGTTGGATGGTCTCCAGGTTTACTATTATGCACCCGGAATTAACTTTGCCTTGAGACTCTCAAAGTTAATTAAACATAAATTGGACACTGCAGGTCTATTTAATTTGAACTCTCTGGGCTGATTTTAAGCTCCCGTGGTACCATATTAGCAAGCCCAAGGGTATTTAATATGGACTTATAAAGTGCTAGATATCTATCTTAATATTATCCACGGCTGTCAGAAAACCTATTATCCACCCTTATTTTGACCTACAGAGACTTTCAGAAGCCTTGTATTCCTCCAGTAGATCAGCTGCTGAGAGGGTCAACCTGTGTTTGTTTTCTTTTTTTTTTTTATGTCAACCTATATTCATGGGAACTGGTTATGTGCAGTTGGAGGCTTATTTAATAGGGCTGTTTTCACAATGTATTTACTAGAGCATTATATTTTTAGAGAGCTCTCTGCTTTAGGGGTGGTCGATTACACCCGTTATAAGGCATTTTTCTGCTGTATGATACTTTTTTCTCTTAGGTTCTTATCTATAGGGTTATTAGAGGTATAGCATCAAGTAAAGTGGGAGAATATTATGGAACCCTCTATGGTCGATTTAAAGGCCAGTTTAGGTTTTATATCTAAGCTGAATTGAAAGGCTAAACATTATTAAGAGCAAAGTGTTGACAGAGAATACTTTTGAATACTACTTACTACCTAGGCTTAGTTGCGTGCTTAAAGATATATTTGAGTTAGTTGGGAAGCTCTTAATTATAAAGACACTACATTTTTTTCACTGTTTTATTAAAAAAAAGAAAAACAAAACACACCTACACCCCCTGAATAGGGGAACTCACATTTTTTTCTTTCACAGTTCACTTTTGGAGATAGCACATCTTAATATATGGATAAATATGTCCATTTCAATAAATTAAAATCACCAATAATGCCTCCTAAAAAAGTTAGAAAAGCACGCAATAGTCTAGAGTTAGGCACTGAAAGTCACACAGATGATACTTTGCAAGCCACACTCCAGATAGATACGAATAATTTGGTGAAAAAAATTTCCGATATTGTCTTACCTCAATTTGATGGTATTAGAAAAGAAATCAACAGTCTTACAGCTGAGTTAAAACAATTTGTCCATAGAATCACTGAAGTGGAAGGCAGAGTGTCAGATCTGGAAGACACTAATTTTATACAGCAGGAGACCATTAAAGTTCAAGAAGATGAGCTCTTTTGTTATACAGAAACGCTTAGAAGACCTTGACAGATCGCGTAGGAATAACTTGAAAATTGTGGGTCTGCCTGAAACTGCAAAATATGGCAATCTGTTGCATTTTGTTTCATATATATTGCCACAGGATGATGCATCTACCCTTAAAAGGCCCATAATATTCAGGTGCCTGAATTTTCAGGACAAGACCCTAATTCTCAATACTTAACGCAAACCTAACACGCTTACAATTAAGGGGAATCAGGTCCTGATCTTTCAGGATTTTTTTGCAGATACCTTAAAACAAATAAACGAGAGAGCCCCGTTCTGCACCCAACTTTATTAATCGGGGGATAAAGGTCCATGTCCCTCTATCATGTGTTTTAACTTATGATAAGTTATGGACGGCAAAATTGCTCTCTCCTCTTGGAATGTGGGGGGGGATATCCTCTCCAATCAAGAGAAAAAGAATTAACCATTTAAAGCGTTTTGTTACCGATATCGCTATGATTCAGGAGACACACGTATCTTTAAGAGGTGGAGAAGCTTAAGTTTAGTTGGGTTGGGGAGGTGATCGCCTCCCCCGCATACAAGAGGAAGGGAGGTGTGGCTTGTCTCTTAAAAAAAAAAAAATCAGATATTCAGATATTGTCAAAAGAAATGGATCCAAAAGGGAGATTTTTAATTTTAGAAATTTCTGTACAAAATACCGTCTGGTAACATTTACGCCCCTAATACTCTCCAAATGGATTTTTGGGATAAGATATACAGTTATATGCAAAAGTTTAGGCACCCCTGACAATTTCCATTAATTTTCATTTATAAATAATTGGGTGTTTGGATCAGCAATTTCATGTTGATCTATCAAATAACTGAAGGACACTGTAATAATTCAGTAGTGAAATGAGGTTTATTAGATTATCAGAAAAGGTGCATAAACTTGGGCACCCTTGTCATTGTGTTAATTTGAATACCTATAAATACCTAGCACTGATTAATTGGAACACACAATTGGTTTGGTGAGTCCATTAAGCCTTGAATTTCATAGACAGGTGCATCCAATCATGAGAAATGGTATTTAAGGTGGCCAATTGCAAGTTGTTCTCTTTGACTCTCCTCTTAAGGCAACATGGGGGCCTCAAAACAACTCTCAAATGATTCTTCAACAGTATGGTTTAGGGCAAGGCTACAAAAAGCTATCACAGAGATTTAAGCTGTCAGTGTTCACTGTGAGGAACATAGTGAGGAAATAGAAGACCACAGGCACAGTTCTTGTTAAGGCCAGAAGTGGCAGGCCAAGTAAAATATCGAAGAGGCAAAGGATGGTGAAAACGGTCAAAAACAGCCCACCTCCAAAGACCTACAACATCATCTTGCTGCAGAAGGTGTCACTGTGCATCGTTCAACAATTCAGGACTCTTTGCACAAGGAGCTGTATGGGAGAGTGATGCCACTCAACAGAGTCGGGAGGTATGCAAACGCACATTTGGACAAGCCAGCTTCATTTTGGAAGGAGGTGCTGTGGACTGATGAAACAAAGATTGAGTTATTAGGTCATAACAAGGGGCGTTATGCATGTCGGCAAAAGAACACAGCACCCAAGACAAACACTTGCTACCCACAGTAAAATTTGGTGGATGTTCCATCATGCTGTGGGGCTGTGTGGCCAGTGCCGGTAATGGGAATCTTGTTAAAGTTGAGGGTCGCATGGATTCCACTCAATATCAGCAGATACTTGAGAATAATGTTGAGGAATCAGTCACAAAGTTGAAGTTACGCCGGGGATGGATATTTCAACAAGACAACAACCCAAAACACTGCTCAAAATCTACTCTGGCATTTATGCAGAGGAACAAGTACAATGTTCTGGAATGGCCATCCCAGTTTCCAGACCTGAATATAATTGAAAATCTGTGGGGTGATTTGAAGCGGGCTGTCCATGCTCGGCAACCATCAAACCTAACTGAACTGGAGATGTTTTGCAAGGAGGAATGGTCCAAAATACCTTTATCCAGAATCCAAACACTCATTACAGGCTATAGGAAGCATCTAGAGGCTGTTATTTCTGCTAACTGGGGAATTAAGGCTGATATCAAGGAGATTCTGATATCTGATCATGCACCTATTATATTGTCTATTAAAGTTAAGAAAGTCCAGGGAAAAGATGCTGGGAACTTTTTCCCCCTACATTTATGGTAAATGATCTAGGGTTTAGGAATTGGCTCATTGGAAAATGGCTGGAGCTTAAGCATTTTAACCAAGGGTACATAACAAAACCAGAGATATTTTGGGAGACTGCCAAGGCAGTACTCAGGGTTGGAATTAACCCCTTAATGACCACAGCACTTTTCCATTTTCTGTCCGTTCGTGACCAAGGCTATTTTTACATTTCTGCAGTGTTTATGTTTAGCTGTAATTTTCCTTTTACTCATTTACTGCACCCACACATATTATATGCAGTTTTTGTCGCCATTAAATGGACTTTCTAAAGATACTTTTATACTTTTTATTTATTTTCATCATATTTTATTATTTACTATAAAAAATTATAAAATGAGGAAAAAATGGAAAAAAAAACACTTTTTCTAACATTGACCCCCAAAATCTGTAACACATCTACAACCACCAAAAACACCCATGCTAAATAGTTTCTAAATTTTGTCCTGAGTTTAGAAATACCCAGTGCTTACATGTTCTTTGCTTTTTTTGCAAGTTATAGGGCAATAAATACAAGTAGTACTTTGCTATTTGCAAACCACTTTTTTTTTTCAAAATTAGCGCTAGTTACATTGAGACACTGATATATTTCAGGAATCCCTGAATATCCCTTGACATGTATATATATATTTTTTAGAAGACATCCCAAAGTATTGGTCTATACCCATTTTGGTGTATTTCATGCCACCATTTCACCGCCAAATGCTATCAAATAAAAAATATTGTTCACTTTTTCACAAATTTTTTCACAAACTTTAGGTTTCTCACTGAAATTATTTACAAACAACTTGTCCAATTATGGCATAAATGGTTGTAAATGCTTCTCTGGGATCCCCTTTGTTCAGAAATAGCAGACATATTTGGCTTTGGCGTTGCTTTTTGGTAATTAGAAGGCCGCTAAATGCCACATGTGTATTATGCCCAACAGTGAAGGGGGTTAATTAGGGAGCATGTAGGGAGATTCTAGGGTTAATTTTAGCTTTAGTGTAGTAGACAACCCCAAGTATTGATCTAGGCCCATCTTGATATATTTCATGCCACCATTTCACCACCAAATGCGATCAAATTAAAAAAAAGTAAAATTGTTCACAATTTTAGGTTTCTCACTGAAATTATTTACAAACAGCTTGAGCAATTATGGCACAGATGGTTGTAAATGCTTCTCTTGGATCCCCTTTTGTTCAGAGATAGCACATATATGGCTTTGGCGTTGCTTTTTTTAAATTAGGTCGCTAAATGCAGCTGTGCACCACACGTGTATTATGCCCAGCAGTGAAGGGGTTAATTAGGGAGCTTGTAGGGTTAATTTTAGCTTTAGTGTAGTAGACAACCCAAGTATTGATCTAGACCCATTTTGGTATATTTTTGGTATATTTCATGCCACCGTTTCACCGCAAAATGCTTTGGCGTTGCTTTTTGGTAATTAGAAGGCCGCTAAATGCTGCTGCGCATCACACGTATCATGTCTAGCAGTGAAGGGGTTAATTAGGGAGCTTGCAGGGTTAATTTTAGCTTTAGTGTAGAGATCACCCACCTGACACATCACACACCCCCTGATCCCTCAAAAACAGCTCTCTTCCCTCCCCCACCCCACAATTGTCCTCGCCATCTTAAGTACTGGCAGAAAGTCTGCCAGTACTAAAATAAAAGGTATATATGTTTTTAAGCATATTTACATACCCACTCCCAGATCACTTACATGTTATATTTATCCATTCCCTCCCCCCTCTCTCCCACTTATTGGAACTAAATTTGTTCATACTGTAGCAGTTCCCACCCGCTCCGCCCCCCTCTTCCTAAAAAAGGTTATTGCAGGATGCTCAATATCGACCCATCACTGCAATAACCGGAAAGCTTCTGGAAGCGATCAGGATAGCTTCCACCGCTTTCCAAGACCGACCATGTGCAGGGTACGTCTTCGGTCATTAACTGTATTTTTTTGGAGGACGTACCCTGCACGTCGTCGGTTGTTAAGGCTTTTGTGGTAAAAAAAGAAAAGATGCTGGAAAGCAAGAGATCTCCAATTGTCAAATCATTTTAGGAATAAATATATTACTTATCTACAACAGCAGACTAGGGCCAATTGGATGGAGTATCAAAAAGCAAGACTGGAAAGAGAAACTTTTCTTAACCAGCAGATGATCAACGTAGAGATTAAAAATAAAGGTCCTAAGTTTCTGGTTAATATTGTAAAAAGTAGGAAACAAAAGAACTTTATTAATGCAATCAGAATAAATGATCAGCGTATGACTGATGATAAAGAAATACAGGATCATTTTTTTCAGTATTTAAAATAATATATGCTCAGGATCCCGTTTCCTTATCTAATAAAGAATCTTTCTGGAAGTCACTGAATCTCCCTCAAATTTCTACAGATTCTTTGGTAGAATTGAATAGAGAAATTCATCAGGATGACATTTTACAAGCAATTAAAAGCGCAGCTAATGCAAAATCTCCTGGTCCAGACCAGATTCCAGACGAGTTTTAAAAGATTCTGACAGCATATTACTCCTATTCGCTCTTCCCTGTATAATAAATACTATACTCAAAATGAGATGCTATCCAAATTTTTTACAAATTCTAATATTGTATTAATCTTAAAAAAAAGTCAAGGATCCTGAGTCTATGGACTCCTACCGTCCTATCTCCCTTCTCAATGTGGACTATAAAATCTTGGCATCTATTATAGCGAACCGTCTCAAAAAAGTATTAAATACTCTTATACATCCTGATCAGACGGGTTTTATATAGGGCAGAACAGTGATGAAAAATATTAAAACAGTGTTGATGTTTATTGAGCACTCCTAGATTAAATCCCATATACAGGATAGTAAAAATCAAATTACAGGAGATTTTGCTCTGATTACGCTAGACGCTGAAAAGGCGATTGATTCAATCTCATGGAATCATTTATTTACCTCTATTGAAAAATTTGGGATATCTGGTCACTTTTTAAATTTCACTAAATTGATTTATAGCAAGCCCGCATCTTTTCTTATTAATGGAAATAAGTCTATAAATATCTTTCTCCAGAAAGTGACTAGACTGGGCTGTCCATTGTCCCCACTTTTATTTAATATTTCCCTAGAATTTTGGTAATAGCTTGTAGAAACAATCTGACAGGTGTCTCGGTTGGGGGCAGGAATCATGTTTTATCTTTTTATGCTGATGACATTCTTTTATTTATGAAGGACTCAAAGGTCTTAATTACAAAATTGCTAGAGATCCTGAAAATATATAGTGCTCTTTCAGGATATAAAATCAACACTAATAATTAAGAATTACTATGGATTGTTAAACTTAAGAATAGTTTAACAGATAGAGAAATGGACAAGAAAAACGTTGACAGTACCTCAGCACTCAAAGGGTTATTACTATAAGGGAAGTAATAGTATCAAGGAAGGGGTAGATGCCAGACAGTGGACATATAATAAAACATAACTTTTACTAGTATACTGGTAAAAAATGGAAGTGTAAGACATAGAATATGTGTAATGACAAAGACATTTAAAACAAAGCCTCATTGGTAATGGACAATTAAGTATGGACATTGGATACTTTGTCCTCACTTTATTTGACTCGTTTTGCCGCGCAGCTCAGCTCAGACCTTCGGTTACAGTATTGCATAGCCTAGAGTAATTGTTGTAGGGGTCAATCCCCTTTTGCAGATAGTTTTGTTGCAATCTACTTATCCCTGGACCATATTTGACTCCTTGGGGTCACACACACACACTGTATATACTTTTTTAACCTAAATTTTAAATGTCTTTGTCATTACACATATTCTATGTGTTACACTTCCATTTTTTACCAGTATACTATTAAAAGTTACGTTTTATTATATGTCCACTGTCTGGCATCTACCCCTTCCTTGATACTATTACTTCCCTTATAGTAATAACCCCTTGAGTGCTGAGGTACTGTCAACTTTTTCTTGTCCATTTCTCTTTATCAGAGCTTTCCAAACTTTTCATGTCGTGACACACTTTTTAGACCTACATCATTTCGCGACACAGTAATTCAGTTGTACTAGCAAACAGGAGGTTAAACCAATTTGTTTTAAGAGATACGGACACATACATAAATTATATAATAATGAAATGTATTTACAAGTAACAGTATGTATGAAGCAAGAAGTAAAAAAAAGTTTAATAACACCAATAGCTACTTACTATTTTAATGGGATGTATAAGGTTGATGGGATGAACACAGTTTCTGAATATTTGGTGTAATATTAGATAAAGACACTCACATTTTTAAGCTTCCACTTCCTATCCATATATCAAGACCAGGAGCAGCAATGCACTACTGGGAGCTAGTTGCAAAAAAAAAAACCCACTGACTTCAGCTCAGCATTTAAGCTGCCACCCTCAGAGCTCGGCGAGTCAGATTGACTACTTCCTGCGCTGCAAACACACTGCTGTCCCACTCACTGACTACACATGCAGTCACGAGCCAATTAAGGAGACTACACGTGCAGTCAGGAGCCAATGTGCCGCCAATGGGAATAGTTTCAGTTCCCACTGAGCTGCGCCAATAGGTTAAGATGATCTGTGTCCCCCTAGGTATCAATCACGTGTCAACCATGTGATATGCGTAGCAGGCAGGCTAAAAGTCAGAAACAAAAAAAAAATGTAAAAAAAATTTGTGCTGAAGCAGGGACACACCTACACACTGCTGCCAACACACTAGTGTGTCCCGACACACAGTTTGGAAAGCACTGCTCTATATACTCGACAGTCAGCACCCCCCTACAAACTAATAGTTATATAGCCTTGCATATGCAGTGCATTTGCACTGTTTGTTATAATTATAATTGGATACTTTATTGTTGGGGCCTTTATTTGTTTGATTACACTATTCACCAATATTACATTAGTTTAACAGATAACCCGTTTGTCTTAGCTACTCAGAAGATTAAATATCTGGGAATAGTCTTATCTAAAGATCCAAATAAGTGGTATGATTTGAACTACCCTCAGCTCTGGGTTGAAATTTTGACCTCTCTACGTGATTGTACTAAACTCCCTTTGTGAAACAAGAAGGGGGTGGTTTAAAATTCTCAAAGCGCCTAAATAGGCGCTTTGAGGATTTTAACCCCTTAAGGACACGGCCATTTTTCAATTTCTTTTCCTAAAGGACCAGGGCTATTTTTAAATTTCTGCGGTGTTTGTGTTTAGCTGTAATTTTCCTCTTACTCATTTACTGTACCCATACATATTATATACCGTTTTTCTCGCCATTAAATGGACTTTCTAAAAATACCATTATTTTCATCATATCTTATCACTTACTTTAAAAAAAATGATAAAATAATAGGAAAAAATGGAAAAAAACACACTTTTTCTAACTTTGACCCCCAAAATCTGTTACACATCTACAACCACCAAAAAACACCCATGCTAAATAGTTTCTAAATTTTGTCCTGAGTTTAGAAATACCCAATGTTTACATGTTCTTTGTTTGTTTTTTTTGCAAGTTATAGGGCCATAAATACAAGTAGCACTTTGCTATTTCCAAACCATTTTTTTTCAAAATTAGCGCTAGTTACATTGGGACACTGATATCTGTCAGGAATCCCTGATTAACCCTTGACATGTATATATATTTTTTTAGAAGACATCCCAAAGTATTGATCTAGGTCCATTTTGGTATATTTCATGCCACCATTTCACCACCAAATGCAATCAAATAAAAAAAATTGTTCACTTTTTCCCAAATATTTTCCCAAACTTTAGGTTTCTCACTGAAATTATTTACAAACAACTTGTGCAATTATGGCATAAATGGTTGTAAATGCTTCTCTGGGATCCCCTTTGTTCAAAAATAGCAGAAATATATGACTTTGGCGTTGCTTTTTGGTAATTAGAAGGCCGCTAAATGCCACTGCGCATCACACGTGTATTATGCCCAGCAGTGAAGGGGTTAATTAGGGAGCATGTAGGGAGCATCTATGGTTAATTTTAGCTTTAGTGTAGTAGACAACCCCAGGTATTGATCTAGGCCCATCTTGGTATATTTCATGCTACCATTTCACCGCTAAATGCGATCAAATTAAAAAAAACGTAAAATTTTTCACAATTTTAGGTTTCTCACTGAAATTATTTACAAACAACTTTTGCAAGTATGGCATAAATGATTGTAAATGCTTCTCTGGGATCCCCTTTGTTCATAAATAGCAGACATATATGGCTTTGTCGTTGCTTTTTGGTAATTATAAGGCCGCTAAATGCCGCTGCGCACCACACGTGTATTATGCCCAGCAGTGCAGGGGTTAATTAAGTCATTTGTAGGGAGCTTGCAGGGTTAATTTTAGCTTTAGCGTAGAGATCAGCCTCCCACCTGACACATCACACCCCAGGATCCCTCCCAAATAGCTCTCTTCCCTCCCCCATCCCACAATTGTCCCCGCCATCTTAAGTACTGGCAGAAAGTCTGCCAGTACTAAAATAAAAGGTATATTTAAAATTTAAAAAAAAATTGTAAAGCATATTTCTTCTGTTAAGTGTGATCAGTCCACGGGTCATCATTACTTGTGGGATATTAACTGCTCCCCTACAGGAAGTGCAAGAGGATTCACCCAGCAGAGTTGCTATATAGCTCCTCCCCTCTACGTCACCCCCAGTCATTCTCTTGCACCCAACGACTAGATAGGATGTGTGAGAGGACTATGGTGATATATTTAGTTTTTATATCTTCAATCAAAAGTTTGTTGTTTTATAATAGCACCGGAGTGTGTTATTCCTTCTCTGGTAGAATTTGAAGAAGAATCTACCTGAGTTTTTTTCTATGATTTTAGCCGGAGTAGTTAAGATCATATTGCTGTTTCTCGGCCATCTGAGGAGAGGCAAACTTCAGATCAGGGGACAGCAGGCAGATTAATCTGCAAAGAGGTATGTAGCAGCTTATTATTTTCTGACATGGAATTGATGAGAAAATCCTGCCATACCGTTATAATGTAAACCCAGCCTTGAATGCAGTAGATGTAGCTGATATCAGGCTGTCATGTATGTATATTTTATACTTCTCTGGTTTTTAGACTGTATACATAGACTTAACCTAATTTGCAGGGACTTGCAATAGGTTTTAAATGACAATTAATTATTGAGGTAAAACGTTTTTTTGCTGGCATGTAAAAACGTTTTTTTTCTCTGAGGTACTGGGTGAAAAAATGTTTTGGGCACTATTTTTCCACTTGGCAATAGTTTTGATTTAAATTAGAGCAGTTCACTGATCCCTCTCACTGTTATGTGTGTGGGGGAGGGGCCATTTTGGTGCTTTCACTATGCATCAGAAAAAACTCAGTCAGAGATTCATTTTCTTCCTGCATGATCCGGTTCATCTCTACAGAGTTCAGGGATCTCCAAAGCCTTTTTTGAGGGAAGTAATCATTACAGCAGAGCTGTGCTGATTGTATTGACTGTGATAAAAAAAAAACAAAAAAAAAAAACGTTTATTTGTGTATTTTTTTTCTGCTGCCTGGGTTAGTTATCATTTGCTGAGGGGAACAATCCTTTGCTAAAACTGTATATTCTGACAAAGATTGATGCTATAACTTAATTATTTTAACTGTTATAATATTTTTCTGTGCTTCTTAAAGGCACAGTTCGTTTTCATATTATTTGTAAATTACTTTGTAAAGTATTTCCAAGTTGCTGTTTATTTGCTAGTGTGTTAAACATGTCTGATTCAGAGGAATATCTCTGTGCTATATGTGTTAATGCCAAAGTGGAGCCCAATAGAAATTTATGTACTAAATGTATTGATGCTATTTTAAAAAACAGTCAATCTGTACAAATTGAACATATTTCACCAAACAACGAGGGGAGAGTTATGCCGACTAACTCGCCTCACGTGTCAGTACCTGCATCTCCCGCTCAGGAGGTGCGTGATATTGTAGCGCCGAGTACATCTGGGCGGCCATTACAAATCACATTACAAGATATGGCTACTGTTATGACTGAAGTTTTGGCTAAACTACCAGAACTAAGAGGTAAACGTGATCACTCTGGGGTGAGAACAGAGTGCGCTGATAATGCAAGGGCCATGTCTGATACTGCGTCACAGTTTGCAGAACGTGAAGACGGAGAGCTTCATTCTGTGGGTGACGGTTCTGATCCAAATAAACTGGACTCAGACATTTCAAATTTTAAATTTAAGCTTGAGAACCTCCGTGTGTTACTAGGGGAGGTATTAGCGGCTCTGAATGATTGTAACACAGTTGCAATCCCAGAAAAAATGTGTAGGTTGGATAAATATTTTGCGGTACCGACGAGTACTGACGTTTTTCCTATACCTAAGAGACTTACTGACATTGTTACTAAGGAGTGGGATAGACCCGGTGTGCCTTTCTCACCCCCTCCTATATTTAGAAAAATGTTTCCAATAGACGCCGCCACACAGGATTTATGGCAAATGGTCCCTAAGGTGGAGGGAGCAGTTTCTACTTTAGCTAAGCGTACCACTATCCCAGTGGAGGATAGCTGTGCTTTTTCAGATCCAATGGATAAAAAATTAGAGGGTTACCTTAAGAAAATGTTTGTTCAAGGATTTATATTGCAACCTCTTGCATGTATTGCGCCTGTCACGGCTGCAGCAGCATTTTGGTTTGAGTCTCTGGAAGAGACACTTCAATCATCCACACTAGATGACATCACACACAAACTTAAATTCCTTAAGTTAGCTAATTCATTTATTTCAGATGCCGTAGTACATTTAACTAAACTTGCGGCTAAAAATTCAGGATTCGCCATTCAGGCACGCAGAGCTCCGTGGCTGAAATCCTGGTCAGCTGATGTTACGTCTAAATCTAAATTGCTTAATATTCCTTTCAAAGGGCAGACCTTATTCGGGCCCGGCTTGAAAGAGATTATTGCTGACATTACAGGAGGTAAAGGTCATGCCCTGCCTCAGGACAAGGCCAAAGCCAAGGCTAGACAGTCCAATTTTCGTTCCTTTCGTAATTTCAAAACAGGAGCAGCATCAACTTCCTCTGCACCAAAACAGGAAGGAGCTGTTGCTCGCTACAGACAAGGCTGGAAACCTAACCAGTCCTGGAACAGGGGCAAACAGGCCAGAAAACCTGCTGCTGCCCCTAAGACAGCATGAATTGAGGGCCCCCGATCCGGGACCGGATCTAGTGGGGGGCAGACTTTCCCTCTTCGCCCAGGCTTGGGCAAGAGATGTTCAGGATCCCTGGGCGTTAGAGATCATATCTCAGGGATACCTTCTGGACTTCAAATCCTCTCCCCCAAGAGGGAGATTTCATCTGTCAAGGTTGTCAACAAACCTAACAAAGAAGGAAGCGTTTCTACGCTGCGTACAAGATCTTTTATTAATGGGAGTGATCCATCCAGTTCCGCGGTTGGAACAAGGACAAGGGTTTTACTCAAATCTGTTTGTAGTTCCCAAAAAAGAGGGAACCTTCAGGCCAATCTTGGATTTAAAGATCCTAAACAAATTCCTAAGAGTTCCATCGTTCAAGATGGAAACTATTCGAACAATTTTGCCCATGATCCAAGAGGGTCAGTACATGACCACAGTGGATTTAAAGGATGCTTACCTTCACATACCGATTCATAGAAGTCATTACCGGTATCTAAGGTTTGCCTTTTTAGACAGGCATTACCAGTTTGTAGCTCTTCCATTCGGACTGGCTACGGCTCCAAGAATCTTCACAAAGGTTCTGGGCACTCTTCTGGCGGTACTAAGACCGCGAGGAATTTCAGTAGCTCCGTACTTAGACGACATACTGATACAAGCTTCAAGCTTTCAAACTGCCAAATCTCATACAGAGATAGTACTGGCATTTCTAAGGTCGCATGGATGGAAAGTGAACGAAGAGAAAAGTTCTCTCTTTCCACTCACAAGAGTTCCCTTCCTGGGGACTCTGATAGATTCTGTAGAAATGAAGATTTACCTGACAGAGGACAGGTTAACAAAACTTCAAAATGCATGCCGTGTCCTTCATTCCATTCAACACTCTAAATCTGAATCAAGAGACCAGAAATTCTCTTCTATGGTGGCTTTATCGGCCACATCTGTCCAGGGGAATGCCATTCAGCAGGCCAGACTGGTCAATTGTAACAACAGACGCCAGCCTACTAGGTTGGGGCGCTGTCTGGAATTCTCTGAAGGCTCAGGGACTATGGAATCAGGAGGAGAGTCTTCTTCCAATAAACATTCTGGAATTGAGAGCAGTCCTCAATGCTCTTCTGGCTGGGCCCCAGTTAACAACTCGGGGGTTCATCAGGTTCCAGTCGGACAACATCACGACTGTAGCTTATATCAACCATCAGGGAGGGACAAGAAGCTCCCTAGCAATGATGGAAGTATCGAAGATAATTCGCTGGGCAGAGTCTCACTCTTGCCACCTGTCTGCAATCCACATCCCGGGAGTGGAGAACTGGGAGGCGGATTTCTTAAGTCGTCAGACTTTTCATCCGGGGGAGTGGGAACTTCATCCAGAGGTCTTTGCCCAAATACTTCGACGTTGGGGCAAACCAGAGATAGATCTCATGGCGTCTCGACAGAACGCCAAGCTTCCGCGCTACGGGTCCAGATCCAGGGATCCGGGAGCGGTCCTGATAGATGCCTTGACAGCACCATGGACCTTCAGGATGGCTTATGTGTTTCCACCTTTCCCGATGCTTCCTCGATTGATTGCCAGAATCAAACAGGAGAAAGCATCAGTGATTCTAATAGCGCCTGCATGGCCACGCAGGACTTGGTATGCAGATCTGGTGGACATGTCATTCTGTCCACCTTGGTCGTTACCTCTGAAACAGGACCTTCTGATTCAGGGTCCTTTCAAACATCAAAATCTAACTTCTCTGAAGCTGACTGCTTGGAAATTGAACGCTTGATCTTATCAAAGCGTGGTTTTTCTGAGTCAGTTATTGATACCTTAATACAGGCTAGGAAGCCTGTTACCAGAAAGATTTACCATAAAATATGGCGTAAATACCTATATTGGTGCGAATCCAAAGGTTACTCTTGGAGTAAGGTTAGGATTCCTAGGATATTGTCTTTTCTACAAGAAGGTTTAGAAAAGGGGTTATCCGCTAGTTCCTTAAAGGGACAGATCTCAGCTCTGTCCATTCTGTTACACAAGCGTCTGTCAGAAGTTCCAGACGTTCAGGCTTTTTGTCAGGCTTTGGCCAGGATTAAACCTGTGTTTAAAGCTGTGGCTCCACCATGGAGTTTAAACCTTGTTCTTAACGTTTTACAGGGTGTTCCGTTTGAACCCCTTCATTCCATTGATATAAAGTTGTTATCTTGGAAAGTTCTATTTTTAATGGCTATTTCCTCGGCTCGAAGAGTCTCTGAGTTATCAGCCTTACATTGTGATTCTCCTTATTTGATTTTTCACTCGGATAAGGTAGTTCTGCGTACTAAACCTGGGTTCTTACCTAAGGTAGTCACTAACAGGAATATCAATCAGGTGATTGTTGTTCCATCCTTGTGCCCAAATCCTTCTTCGAGGAAGGAACGTCTTTTGCACAATCTGGATGTAGTTCGTGCCCTTAAATTTTATTTACAGGCAACTAAAGATTTTCGACAAACGTCTTCCCTGTTTGTCGTTTACTCTGGTCAGAGGAGAGGTCAAAAAGCTTCTGCTACCTCTCTCTCTTTTTGGCTTCGTAGCATAATTCGTTTAGCTTATGAGACTGCTGGACAGCAGCCTCCTGAAAGAATTACAGCTCATTCCACTAGAGCTGTGGCTTCCACTTGGGCCTTTAAGAATGAGGCCTCTGTTGAACAGATTTGCAAGGCTGCAACTTGGTCTTCGCTTCATACTTTTTCCAAATTTTACAAATTTGACACTTTTGCTTCCTCGGAGGCTATTTTTGGGAGAAAGGTTCTTCAGGCAGTGGTTCCTTCTGTATAAAGAGCCTGCCTATCCCTCCCGTCATCCGTGTACTTTTGCTTTGGTATTGGTATCCCACAAGTAATGATGACCCGTGGACTGATCACACTTAACAGAAGAAAACATAATTTATGCTTACCTGATAAATTCCTTTCTTCTGTAGTGTGATCAGTCCACGGCCCGCCCTGTTTTTTAAGGCAGGTAAATATTTTTTAAATTATACTCCAGTCACCACTACACCCTTGGCTTCTCCTTTCTCGTTGGTCCTTGGTCGAATGACTGGAGGTGACGTAGAGGGGAGGAGCTATATAGCAACTCTGCTGGGTGAATCCTCTTGCACTTCCTGTAGGGGAGCAGTTAATATCCCACAAGTAATGATGACCCGTGGACTGATCACACTACAGAAGAAAGGAATTTATCAGGTAAGCATAAATTATGTTTTACATATGCAGCTGTGTAGGATCCCCCCCCAAACAGCTCTCTAACCCTCCACCTCTACCTTACTGGGAGCCATCTTGGGTACTGGCAGCTGTCTGCCAGTACCCTGTTTGCAAATACAAATGTTTTTTTTTTAGGTTTTTTTAATTTTTTTTCCCCATTTTTTCTGTAGTGTAGCTTCCCCCCCCCCTCCACAGACAAATCCCCCACCCGCTCCCAGATCCCTTAGCTTTATTTTTGTTGGGGATTGTATCCCCCCTTACTGCCAGTCTTATATAATTATTTTGCTGTAGTGTAGCGGTTCCCACCCGCTCCCTCCCCGTGCACGCGCCCACCCACCGGCCCCCGTGCGCGCGCCCAACAACCCCGCTCCCGATCCCGCCTTCCTCTCCAATTTGTCACCGATGGCCGCCCACCCGCCTCCCACGGTCAGCTCCCACCCACCAACGATTGCGGCCATCGATGCCGGTGCAGAGAGGGCCACAGAGTGGCGCTCTCTGCATCGGATGGGGGAAAAATGTTATTGCAGGATGCCTCGATATCGAGGCATCACTGCAATAACCGTAAATCGGCTGGAAGCGATCAGGATCGCTTCCAGCCGCTTTAATCCCCAAAGTCGTACAGGGTACGTCGCTGGTCTTTAAAGACCAGGTTGTGTGCGACGTACCCTGTACGACTCGTGATGTTAAGGGGTTAAACCACCCCCTTCTTGTTTCATTTTGTTTTGTGGATTTTGGAGGAAAATCCCTAAAAATTCTAAAGCAAAAGTACCCCCTCCCATTGCGCAGTCTGTATAAATCTCTTTTCTGCTAAACTCCCTTTGTCCCTTTCTGCCAAGATCTCGTTAATCAAAATAATTATATTCCCTAAGATATTTTTTCTTATACAGAATTTTCCATTATTCATTTATAGTAAAGATCTTTAAAAAAATATAAAAAAAAAATTCCATTGTTCGAAATTTCTATGGGGCAAAGGTAAACCGTGTATTTCTATTCAGAATCTTTCTCGTTCTAAAGAGGATGGAGGTATGGCATTACCTGATATCAAGGTTTACAATTGGTCAAGTATGGCTAAAATTGTGTTAGAATGGCTAGCGGGAGTAGATTATATTATTAATACTCAAGTGGAAGAAAGCATAATTTTTCCATATTCACTTAAGGCTCTTCCGCATCTATCTAAAACTGATAGCCTAAAAGTATTATTTTGAAGTTTACTTTTCTAAATATAATAAAAGCGTGGAATAAGATTTGCAAAGGGCTAGATTTAGATAATACCTTCTCCCCCCTTCTTCCTATTCAAGGGAATCCGGATTTCGAGCCTGGACACATAAGGGTTTGAGGTATATGATCCTACTCTTGAATCAAAACAAAATCGATTAAGCTTTTTGAACAATTAGTTTGAGAATTTGGATTAAGGAATAAAGACTTTTTCTCCTGTTAAGTGTAGTCAGTCCACGGGTCATCCATTACTTATGGGATATTAACTCCTCCCCAACAGGAAGTGCAAGAGGATCACCCAAGCAGAGCTGCTATATAGCTCCTCCCCTCTACGTCATACCCAGTCATTCTCTTGCACCCAACTAATAGATAGGATGTGTGAGAGGACTGTGGTTATTAAACTTAGTTTTTATTTCTTCAATCAAAAGTTTGTTATTTTAAACGGCACCGGAGTGTGTTGTTTTTTTTTTCTCAGGCAGCATTTGAAGAAGAATCTACCTGAGTTTTGTGTATGATCTTAGCGGACGTAACTAAGATCCATTTGCTGTTCTCGGCCATTCTGAGGAGTGAGGTAACTTCAGAACAGGGGACAGCTGGCAGGTTCACCTGCAAAGAGGTATGTTGCAGTATATTATTTTCTAAGGAATGGAATTGACTGAGAAAATACTGCTAATACCGATATAATGTAAGTACAGCCTTAAATGCAGTAGTAGCAACTGGTATCAGGCTGATATGTATGTAGGTTTACACTTAAGTATTTCTGGGGAATGGCACTTCTCTGGGAAAATACTGTATGCATATAACTTTTAGCCTAATCTGCAGTGTGAGCGACTAGCAGCAGGCTTTTTAATGACATTTCATAAATTAGATTTTAAACGTTTGCTGGCATGTTAAATCGTTTAATTATCTGAGGTACTTGGTGAAAAATTGTTTTGGGCGTTATTTTCCACATGGCTGTCGTTTGTTTTGAATTAAAACAGTTTACTGAGCTTCCCTCACTGTTGTATTGTGAGTGGGAGGGGCCTATTTTGGCGCTTTTACTACGCATTAGAAATTCAGTCACAGTCTGCCTTCTTCTCCCTGCATGATCCAGGACGTCTCTACAGAGCTCAGGGGTCTTCAAAACTAGTTTTGAGGGAGGTAATCACTCACAGCAGACCTGTGAGACTGTGCTTTGACTGTGATAAAAACGCTTATATTTTCAATTGTTATCAGTTTTTCTGATATTAAGGGTTAATCATCCATTGCTAATGAGTGCAATCCTTTGCTAAATTTATGCATTTACTGTGAAAATTTGTTTTCTATAACTAATCCAGTTCATTGTTATTCAACTGTGACAGTTTTTGTGTGCTTCTTAAAGGCACAGTAACGTTTTTTATATTGCTTGCAAATTTATTTTGAAAAGTATTTTCCAAGCTTGCTAGTTTAATTGCTAGTTTGTTTTAACATGTCTGACACAGAGGAATCTCTTTGTGCAATATGTTCAAAAGCCAATGTGGAGCCCAATAGAAATTTGTGTACTAATTGCATTGATGCTACTTTAAATAAAAGTCAATCTGTACATTTTAAGAAAATTTCACCAGACAACGAGGGGAAAGTTATGCCGACTAACTCTCCTCACGTGTCAGTACCTGCATCTCCCTCTCAGGAGGTGCGTGATATTGCGACGCCAAGTACATCAGGGCGGCCATTACAAATCACTTTACAAGACATGGCTAATGTTATGACTGAAGTTTTATCTAAATTACCAGAACTTAGAGGTAAACGCGACCACTCTGGGGTGAGAACAGAGTACGCTGATAATGTTAGAGCCATGTCTGATACTGCGTCACAAATGGCAGAACATGAAGACGGAGAGCTTCATTCTGTGGGTGACGGATCTGATCCAAATAGACTGGACTCAGACATTTCAAATTTTAAATTTAAGCTTGAGAACCTCCGTGTATTATTAGGGGAGGTATTAGCGGCTCTGAATGATTGTAACACGGTTGCAATCCCAGAGAAATTATGTAGGCTGGATAGATACTATGCGGTACCGGCGTGTACTGACGTCTTTCCTATACCTAAGAGACTTAAAGAAATTTTTACTAAGGAGTGGGATAGGCCCGGTGTGCCCTTTTCCCCCCCCTCCTATATTTAGAAAAATGTTTCCAATAGACGCCACCATACGGGACTTATGGCAGACGGTCCCTAAGGTGGAAGGAGCAGTTTCTACTCTGGCTAAGCGTACCACTATCCCGGTGGAGGATAGCTGTGCCTTTTCAGACCCAATGGACAAAAAATTAGAGGGTTACCTTAAGAAAATGTTTACTCAACAAGGTTTTATATTACAACCTCTCGCATGCATTGCGCCTGTCACGGCTGCGGCGGCATTTTGGTTTGAGTCTCTAGAGGAGACCATTAGCTCAGTTCCATTGGATGAAATCATAGACAAGCTTAGAGTCCTTAAGCTAGCTAATTCATTTATTTCTGATACCGTAGTACATTTAACTAAGCTTACGGCTAAGAATTCCGGATTCGCCATCCAGGCGCGCAGAGCGCTGTGGCTAAAATCCTGGTCAGCCGATGTGACTTCTAAATCTAAATTGCTTAACATACCTTTCAAAGGGCAGACATTATTTGGGCCCGGTTTGAAAGAAATTATCGCTGACATTACTGGAGGTAAGGGACATGCCCTGCCTCAAGACAGAGCCAAACCAAGGGCTAGACAGTCTTAATTTTCGTGCCTTTCGTAACTTCAAGGCAGGAGCAGCATCAACTTCCTACGCTACAAAACAGGAAGAAACTGTTGCTCGTTACAGACAGGGCTGGAAACCTAACCAGACCTGGAACAAGGGCAAGCAGGCCAGAAAACCTGCTGCCGTCCCTAAGACAGCATGAAGTGAGGGCCCCCGATCCGGCAACGGATCTAGTAGGGGGCAGACTTTCTCTCTTCGCCCAGGCTTGGGCAAGAGATGTCCAGGATCCCTGGGCGTTGGAGATCATATCTCAGGGATATCTTCTAGACTTCAAAGCTTCCCCTCCACAAGGGAGATTTCATCTTTCAAGGTTATCAGCAAACCAGATAAAGAAAGAGGCGTTTCTACGCTGTGTTCAAGATCTTTTGTTAATGGGAGTGATCCACCCGGTTCCTCGGTCGGAACACGGACAAGGGTTTTACTCAAATCTGTTTGTGGTTCCCAAGAAAGAGGGAACCTTCAGACCAATCTTGGATTTAAAGATCCTAAACAAATTCCTAAGAGTTCCATCGTTCAAAATGGAAACTATTCGGACAATCTTACCCATGATCCAAAAGGGTCAGTACATGACCACAGTGGATCTAAAGGATGCGTACCTTCACATACCGATTCACAGGGATCATTACCGGTACCTAAGGTTTGCCTTCCTAGACAGGCATGATCAGTTTGTAGCTCTTCCCTTCGGGTTAGCTACGGCTCCAAGAATCTTTACAAAGGTCCTGGGCTCTCTTCTGGCGGTACTAAGACCGCGAGGAATAGCGGTAGCTCCGTACCTAGACGACATTCTGATACAAGCGTCAAATTTCCAAACTGCCAAGTCTCATACAGAGTTAGTTCTGGCATTTCTAAGGTCGCATGGGTGGAAGGTGAACGTAGAAAAGAGTTCTCTATTGCCACTCACAAGAGTTCCCTTCTTGGGGACTCTTATAGATTCTGTAGAAATGAAAATTTACCTGACAGAAGACAGGTTAACAAAACTTCAAAATGCTTGCCGTGTCCTTCATTCCATTCAACACCCGTCAGTGGCTCAATGCATGGAGGTAATCGGCTTAATGGTAGCGGCAATGGACATAGTACCTTTTGCACGCCTGCATCTCAGACCGCTGCAATTGTGCATGCTAAGTCAGTGGAATGGGGATTACTCAGATTTGTCCCCTATGCTGAATCTGGATCAAGAGACCAGAGATTCTCTTCTATGGTGGCTTTCTCGGCCACATCTGTCCAGGGGGATGCCCTTCAGCAGGCCAGACTGGACAATTGTAACAACAGACGCCAGCATACTAGCTTGGGGCGCTGTCTGGAATTCCCTGAAGGCTCAGGGACCATGGACTCAGGAGGAGAGTCTCCTTCCAATAAACATTCTGGAATTGAGAGCAGTTCTCAATGCCCTTCTGGCTTGGCCTCAGTTAGCAACTCTGAGGTTCATCAGGTTTCAGTCGGACAACATCACGACTGTGGCTTACATCAACCATCAGGGAGGGACAAGGAGTTCCCTAGCGATGATGGAAGTATCAAAGATAATTCGCTGGGCAGAGTCTCACTCTTGCCACCTGTCAGCGATCCACATCCCAGGCGTGGAGAACTGGGAGGCGGATTTCCTAAGTCGCCAGACTTTTCATCCGGGGGAGTGGGAACTTCATCCGGAGGTCTTTGCCCAAATACTTCGACGTTGGGGCAAACCAGATATGGATCTCATGGCGTCTCGCCAGAACGCCAAGCTTCCTTGTTACGGGTCCAGGTCCAGGGACCCGGGAGCGGTCCTGATAGATGCTTTGACAGCACCTTGGACCTTCAAGATGGCTTATGTGTTTCCACCCTTCCCGATGCTTCCTCGATTGATTGCCAGGATCAAACAGGAGAAAGCATCAGTGATTCTAATAGCGCCTGCGTGGCCACGCAGGACCTGGTATGCAGATCTAGTGAACATGTCATCCTGTCCACCTTGGTCTCTGCCTCTGAGACAGGACCTTCTAATTCAGGGTCCTTTCAAACATCAAAATCTAATTTCTCTGAAGCTAACTGCATGGAGATTGAACGCTTGATTTTATCAAAGCGTGGATTTTCGGAGTCAGTAATTGATACCTTAATACAGGCTAGGAAACCTGTTACCAGGAAAATTTACCATAAAATATGGCGTAAATATTTACACTGGTGCGAATCCAAGAGTTACTCATGGAGTAAGGTTAGGATTCCTAGGATATTGTCTTTTCTACAAGAAGGTTTAGAAAAGGGTTTATCTGCAAGTTCTTTAAAGGGACAGATCTCAGCTCTGTCCATCCTTTTACACAAACGTCTGTCAGAAGTTCCAGACGTTCAGGCTTTTTGTCATGCTTTGGCCAGGATTAAGCCTGTGTTTAAGACTGTTGCTCCACCGTGGAGCTTAAACTTAGTTCTTAACGTTTTACAGGGTGTTCCGTTTGAACCCCTTCATTCCATTGATATCAAGCTGTTATCTTGGAAAGTTCTGTTTCTAATGGCTATTTCCTTGGCTCGTAGAGTCTCTGAGTTATCGGCCTTACATTGTGATTCTCCTTATCTGATTTTTCATTCAGACAAGGTAGTTCTGCGTACTAAACCTGGGTTCTTACCTAAGGTAGTCACTAACAAGAATATCAATCAAGAGATTGTTGTTCCATCATTGTGCCCTAACCCTTCTTCAAAGAATGAACGACTTCTGCACAATCTAGACGTAGTCCGTGCCTTGAAATTTTATTTACAGGCAACTAAAGATTTTCGCCAAACATCTTCCCTGTTTGTAGTTTATTCTGGTCAGAGGAGAGGTCAAAAAGCATCTGCTACCTCTCTCTCTTTTTGGCTTCGTAGCATAATACGTTTAGCCTATGAGACTGCTGGACAGCAGCCTCCTGAAAGAATTACAGCTCATTCTACGAGAGCTGTGGCTTCCACGTGGGCCTTTAAGAATGAGGCCTCTGTTGAACAGATTTGCAAGGCTGCAACTTGGTCTTCTATTCATACTTTTTCCAAATTTTACAAATTTGACACTTTTGCTTCTTCTGAGGCTGTTTTTGGGAGAAAGGTTCTTCAGGCAGTGGTTCCTTCTGTGTAAAGATCCTGCCTTTCCCTCCCATCATCCGTGTACTTCTAGCTTTGGTATTGGTATCCCATAAGTAATGGATGACCCGTGGACTGACTACACTTAACAGGAGAAAACATAATTTATGCTTACCTGATAAATTCCTTTCTCCTGTAGTGTAGTCAGTCCACGGCCCGCCCTGTTTTTTATGGCAGGTCTAAAATTTAAATTAAACTCCAGTCACCACTGCACCCTATAGTTTCTCCTTTCTCGTTTGGTTTCGGTCGAATGACTGGGTATGACGTAGAGGGGAGGAGCTATATAGCAGCTCTGCTTGGGTGATCCTCTTGCACTTCCTGTTGGGGAGGAGTTAATATCCCATAAGTAATGGATGACCCGTGGACTGACTACACTACAGGAGAAAGGAATTTATCAGGTAAGCATAAATTATGTTTTTACGTATCTTCAAGTCAGACATTTTCTTTCAGTTAAGGAGTTCTGCAAAAAAGAAACATTTTCTTTGGGTGGATTGGATATAATTAAATGATATAGGGCAGGGATACACTCAACAGCTCCTCTCTATAAAAAATTCAATTCATATCAAGGCCAAAAGGATATTAGCATATTATATGTTAAATGGGTTATCGATCTGGAGAATATGCAATTTGCAGACTTCAGAGAGGTTTTTTATAGAATCAATAGATATACAGCATCGATAACTAAAAAGGAGGCGCATATGAAACAAATTAATAGAGCTTATATTTACCCCTCTTATGAAGTCTAGTTGGAATTCGTCTGAGAGCAGTTTATGCTGTAGCTGTCACTCAAGTGAAGCGGACCTTCTTCACTGTTTTTGGCAATGTCCTAAGGTACAAAGAATGTGGTCTCAAATTGGATTTTGGTTGAATACATTTTTAGATATTAAAATCTCCTTGAATAAATATTACATTATTCTATTATGTAATGAGCCATCTATACAAAATAAAGCCTCAATTCAGCCATTCTAATTGGTCGGCATCTTATTCTTAAATCTTGGAAGGATAAATACACTCCCAGCTTTCAAGCCTTTCTAATGGAAATTAGATTTTTAATAGCAGTGGAGCAACATGAGGCCCTAATCTCACCGGAGAGCAAAATTAATAAATTTCTAAAGAAATGGGATAAGGTCCTCCTTTCTCTTCCATTAAGTTTCCAACTTCAAATTCTTCGCCCTATGAGACAGTCAACAGAATTTAGTTTAGTAGTTTTGGCTACTGATTGGTACCCTATGGAATGGAAAAACACGTAACCTTAGAGGGGGGGGGGGTGGAGGTTGTTTTTTTCTGTTTTTCTGGCTGTTTGAGTATCTGTTTGGCTGGCTATCTGTTTGGCTGGCTATCTGTTTGGCTGGCTGGCTGTCTGCCTGTTAGTCAATAAAAAGGGGGGAAAAAAGAGGTAATATATTTGAACTAACAAAAATGTTTCTAGTAAAAGACACTGCTTTTTCAGCGCAATATGCGCAATATGCGCATGTCATTTAATCAAAAACTTGTTTTAGGTATGACTGCCACTTTAACATGTTTCGTATGCATAGTTGTTTATCATAAAATTGCCATAAGAAAACATGAAGCCTTTATAAATTTTTAGCTCACGTGGTGCTCTCTGAAATGGGCATTGCAAATATTAGTTCTTTATTTTTTTTTCTAGTTAGTTGTCAATGAGAAGAGCCAGAATCTGAGGCGTCTCCAGGCCCAGAGGAATGAACTAAATGCTAAAGGTAAATATATATACATATCTTATAAACCTTTTGTCAATAGTTTCAGGTCAGTTATACATCAAAGAGAGCATCATACACTACAAGTTGACACATTTTACAGGACGGTTAGGAGCCACCCACACATTTTTAAAAGGACAGGAAACCTAATGTTTTTCATTAATCAGAGCATACAATTTTAAACAACTTTTCAATGTTATATGTGCAGCCAACAATAAGCAAATAGCAACCAGGTGCTGAACCTACCTAGCTATGCTTTTCAACAAAGGATACCTAAATAATGAAGCACATTAGATAGTAGAAGTAAATTGGAAAGTTGTTTCACATTGTATTCTCTTTGTTAATCATGAAAGACAAAATAGGGTTTCCTGTCCCTATAATGTCCATGGGAAGAGTTTATATTTCAAAATATGTTGAATAACTCAAAATATTAGAATAATAAATAACTTTAGGTGCTGTGACAACTAATGTTGTTTTACTTTAACATGTGAAGCATTTTGTGTATGGTTACTAATTGTGAGTTTTATTCAGTTCGTCTCCTACGAGAAGAACTGCAATTGCTTCAGGAACAGGGATCTTATGTGGGAGAGGTGGTTCGAGCTATGGACAAAAAGAAAGTTCTGGTTAAGGTTTGTAACAACAACTTTCTCAAAGAGAAGAATGCTAAAAAATATTTTTCAATCATGGCAGATCAGTCTCAACTGTTCCCCTCACTCCCAAACAATTAAACCTTCCATACAAGTTCATTACAAACTTATTAATGAAATGTAATATTGATTTCATGTAACCCATTTTTTTATCATTTAGCTAGAGCATACAATTTTAAACAAGTTTCTAATTTACTTCTATTATCAAAGTTGATTCAGTCTGTCCGTATTGTTTGTTTAATGAGCAGCAATGCACTACTGGAAGCTAGTTGATCACATCAAGTAAGCCAATGAGGAGGCATATATGATCAGCCACCTATCAACAGCTAGCTCCCAGTATTGTAATGCTGCTTCTCAGCCTACCTGGATATCTTTTTCAACAAAGGATACCAAGATAATGAAGTAAAATAATCAAATTAAATTAGAAAGTTGTTTTAAAACTCTGTATGCTCTGTCTGAATTGTGGGGTAACATTTGTTGACTTTGCTGTCCCTTTAACAGGTATCCCTACCCTGTGTTTCCCCAAGAGTATGCTGGCTTGACCTGTATAAATGCAACATTGAATGTGCTGTGTATGCTATGTTTATGCACCAGTAACTTAGTGTTTTTCTTTTTAGGTTCATCCTGAGGGGAAGTTTGTTGTGGACGTTGATAAAAATATAGATATCAATGATGTAAGTAATTGGAGTGGCTTAGCTGCTTGTGCATACATACACACATGCAGTACTAAAAAATAAAAATATCACAAGAAAAGATTACAAGTCTGCTAAATGCTAACTTAGAAAAGGCCTAATAACTTTTAGTTCAGGACCAGTAGAAAATGTTGGTTTCCAGTCCCTTTTATACTGTTATTTTTTTAGTAGGGGTGCACATTGAAAAGACTCAAATGTATGTTCCTGGTTTCAGGCTAACACTGCTACATAGCTTTACCCTAATTGGTTTTAGTTGATAACTCCCAAAGTACGTTATTACTAACATTATGACCATGGCTAGCCTTGTTGTCTGCAGACTAAATCCTATATTAGATCCCTCTAAGGCAAATTGTGGGTATAGTTTTGCTTTTGATAAACAATAGCAGTAGAAAAGATTTTAATTTGTTTTAAACATGTTTAGACTTGGTTAGAATTGCCCTGTAATTAATTATTTACTTTTCCTTTGATATAAGCTTAAATTTTATCAGAGTGGTCAGTAAACATTCGTTCATTTCAATATTTGTTTTTGTTCTGTGGAAGAGGGATAATAGTCTGGCGCTGTTTTTCAGGGTTTGGGCTAGGCCCCTTGAACCCTGACCTCAACCCCATTGCATACCTTAGGGTTTAATTGAAATGCCGATTGCGTGCCAGACCAACATCATCCAACATCATTTGACTGAATGGGCAAACATTTTCTCAGACACACTCCAAAATCTAGTGTAAAGCTTTCCCAGAAGAGATGCTGCTTTTTATAGCTGCAAATGGAGGGACAACATATTAATGTCCATGGTTTTGGAGTGGGATGTACAACACGTTCATATAGGTGTGATAGTAGTGTGTCCAGGTATGCACATGATTAAACATTTTGTAGCACATTTAACTTTTGTTTAAAGTCCTTTTCAGGCTATAGTGATTTGATTCCATACATTTGTTAACAGTTCTTTTGAATCAAATGTGAATTTTATTTTTAGTCATATTTTTTCCCCTAAAACTAGGATTGAAATGTATACAAATTGTTCAATTGAAGTTGTCATTACTGTATATATTCTACATACATCTCTGAGATAATTTCCTGCTGTTCTTCAGGTGACCCCAAATTGTCGTGTTGCATTACGTAATGACAGTTACACACTACACAAGATCCTTCCCAACAAGGTAGATCCACTTGTGTCTCTGATGATGGTGGAGAAGGTTCCAGACTCCACATATGAGATGATAGGAGGCTTAGATAAGCAAATCAAAGAGATCAAGGAGGTGATTGAGCTGCCAGTCAAGCACCCAGAACTCTTTGAAGCCCTGGGAATTGCTCAGCCAAAGGTGGGTGACAGTAGTTTGCGGGTTCTATCTTTTAATGTGCAATATCTGTTTATATGCATCGCTTTTAATAAATAACTGTGTTTCCAATATTGTTTGAAGTCTATGCACATTTTTATTATATAAATGTTAATCAATATACTATTTTTACTATTGGTGTTTATTTTTGTACATGCATGATACTCCTTTTAAAGGCTGTAAGTTGCTGGTTTTGAACACAGAATAAATTGACCTTATCTTCATTTGCATTTGTTTTTAGGGGGTGCTGCTGTATGGACCCCCAGGAACTGGGAAGACCCTTTTGGCTCGAGCTGTGGCTCACCATACAGACTGTACATTCATAAGAGTCTCTGGGTCAGAACTTGTACAGAAATTCATTGGAGAAGGTAAGATTGGGATACATAAGCTACATATATGGGTACCTAGAAACACCTGGAATTCCTCTTTGTGTTTCATTGTCCTTTTAATAAACAAACTATTGCATACAATTTTCAACAAATTTACAATTTATCTATTTGCCTTTTATCTATTTGCCATGTTTTTTGAAAAGCAAACCTAGGTAGGCAAAGGCGGATTGATTGCTGCACATATATATATCTCTCGTCATTGGCTTACTAAGTGTGTTCAAATAGCTTCCAGTAGTGCACTGCTGTTCCTTTAACAAAGGATACCAAGATAATGAAGTAAATTTAAAAATAGAAGTGCATTGGAAAATTGTTTAATAAAAGAAAGAAATTGGGCTTCAAGTCCCTTTCTTTTGCACAAGTTAATCCATTGATGTTATGTCCCTTTAATTTATTTTGCATCAGTTATTACATTGGTTGTATCATTTAATGAACTCAAAGCAAAATGTACCAAAAATAAAGTTTATGCTTAACTGATTAATTTCTTTCATTATGGTGAGAGTGCACAAGCCCTTAAATGTGGGATTAAACTCCAGTCCACTAGGAGGCAAGCAAAAATACCTAACATACCAAGATTTTTTTATCCCTCCCACATTTCTGTTAACCTCAGTCAAATGTACAGCCAAGAAAATGAGAATAACAGGAAAGGACACTAAGTAGGGTAAATAAAGTACAAACTAAAACTGCCGCCAACTGAATATAAAAAATGGTTGGGTCTCGTGCACTCATTGCAAAGGAAATTAATTTTAAGTTTTCTTTCATAAGGTGGTGAGAGCCTACAAGTCATCACATGCGGGATCTAATACTCAAGATGTGAAGTCAACAAGAATATAAAGAAAAAAGGGTGGATCATGAACTTAATGCAGGTGCACAAAGTACCAGACGCTGCCTAGAGTACTACTAATGCAGCCTCAGAAAAGGCAAAAACATTGAAATGAAAAAAGTTAGTAAAAGTGTGATGGGAAAGACCAGAGTAGCTGCCTTGCAAATTTGTTCTATTGAACGTCAGGCAACGTAGTGATCTTCTTTTGATAGAGCTTGAAATTTGACACTTCAAGGAACTTGCAGATAAACCCATATTTAGACGATCTTGAAGAAACTGAAGAACTCAATGAATCTGAAAAAGAATTCCAGCGGAAACCCTAACATTCACACCAAAGAATAAAAGGCTTACAAACCTTGTGCCAGGGTGCCAGGAATCAGACTGAGACGAGAAGAGCAAAAATAATCACACCTTTATTAATAGCAAAAAATAATAAAAAGTCCACAAGTCAAATAACAAGCCAGGAATCAAAATCAGAGCTGATAGTCAGACGAGCCGAGTCAAGAGCCAAAGCGAGTAGTCAGACGAGCCGGAATTGGGAACAAGGAGAACAGCAGAGTCAGGAACAAGCCAGAGATCATGAACCAGGAAGGACGTCAGACAGCCAGGTAATACACAGGAGCTCTCACAAACAGGTCTGAGACAACGCAAGGGCAAAGCATACTGAACAGAGGCCCTTTTTAAATAATAAGTGATGACATCACAATTCTGAGACTGCATCCTGTCTCACACGGATGATGTACACCAGTCTGGCCATAAAAGGAAGTGCAGGAAATGAGCAGCATCACACAGTATGCACCAGACAGCAAGAGAGGTGAGTAAAATGGCTGCCAGCAGCACATGGCAAACAGAACAAGGAAAAATCCCTGACAGTACCCTCCCCTCAACGACCCCTCCCCCGCGGGAGGACAAAAGGCTTATTGGGGAAACGGGCATGGAAGGCACGGAGGAGGGCAGGAGCATGAACATCAGAGGAGAGGGAACCCATGAACGCTCCTCCGGACCGTAGCCCCTCCAGTGAACCAAATACTGTACGCGGCCCCTGGACATACGAGAGTCAATAATGCTGCTGACCTCATACTCCTCATGGTTGTCAACAAAGAGAGGTCAGGGACGAGGCAACACAGTGGTAAACCAATTACAAACCAATGGTTTCAAGAGGGAGACATGAAAAACATTGGAGATGCGCATTGCAGGAGGAAGGTCAAGAGCGTAGGCCACAGGATTGACCTGTTGGAGTTTTCGAAAAGGACCAACATAACGGGGAGCCAGTTTATTGGAAGGCACACAAAGATTTAAGTTGCGGGAGGACAGCCAAACTCTCTCACCAATCTGGTAGGAAGGCCTGGAACTTTTGGTGCTGCATAGAACGATGAAGGAAATCCTGAATCTGCACCCACGTGGAACGGAGTTGCCGGAGATGCTCCTCCAAAGCCCCGGAATACCCTGAGACATGAATGAATCGGGCAACAAGGATGGTTGAAACACATAATTCGTCATGAACGGGGATAACTTGGAGGAAGCATTAATAGCACTATTACGAGCAAACTCTGCCCAAAGTAACACTTCAGACCAATTATTGTGGTGATCTGAGACATAGCAACGGAGGAACTGTTCCAGAGCTTGATTAGACCGTTCTGCAGCCCCATTGGATTGAGGGTGATATGCCGAGCAGAAGGAAAGCTGGATCCCCATTTGAGCACAAAAGGAATGCCAAAATCTGGAGACAAACTGGCTACCCCGGTCTGACACTATCTCCTTGGGTAACCCATGTAAACGGAAGACCTCCCGGGCAAAAATTGAAGCAAGCTCCTGAGCGGTAGGCAACTTCTTCAAGGGAATGCAATGTGACATTTTAGAAAAACGGTCAACCACCATAAGGATAACAGTATTGCCATTGGAAACAGGGAGCTCGACAATGAAGTCCATGGAAAGATGTGTCCAAGGACGCTCACCATTAGCAATAGGTTGAAGAAGACCCACAGGAAGACGTCGAGGAGTCTTATTCTGTGCACAAACTGAGCAGGAGGCAACATACGCAGCAACATCAGAACGAAGAGTTGGCCACCAGAATTGTCGAGTGACAGACCAAATCATTTGGTTCTTG